>NW_019492531.1:0-407 GCF_002814215.2 Seriola lalandi dorsalis | reverse complement strand
GATGATTGTGAATGTTATGTTTGTCAGACCTTTTTTTCTTCAAAGATGCATTTCTCTTTTTTTTTTTATCTTTCTCTGGTTCTCCTCCTTTCTTTCTCTTTTATGTGTGTGTGTGTGTGTGTGTGTGTGTGTGTGTGTGTTTTGGTTCAGTAGATGTGTTGTGGTAGGACTGAGGTAATAACATGCACAAATGTTGGGAATGTTTGGAATCTGAAAGATCTAATTTGTCTCACACCACACAGCAGGAAGAGCAAAAACAAAAGAGGCAACAATTATTATCACTATCAATTACGACTAAACCTAAGTAGGGATGCAACTGATGATTATATTATTAAGTTCTCTGCTCAATTTCTTTTCTCAGTGAATCATTTCGTCAGAAAATAGGGAGAAACACATTTACTATTTCC
>NW_019492530.1:0-407 GCF_002814215.2 Seriola lalandi dorsalis | reverse complement strand
TTTTGACGATTTTATGCCTTAGTACACTATGATGTTCTTATGCTTTATCATACTATGACATTTTTTGACGTTTTAGTGCCATATTACATTATGGCGTATTATTACGTTCTTATGCCTTATTATACTATGACGTTTTTATACTTTATCATACTATGACGTTTTTTTTATGTTTTTATGCCTTACTATACTATGACGTTTTTTGATATTTTGATGCCTCATTATATTATGAAATTTTTTGACGTTTTATGCTTTATTATTCTATGACGTTTTTTGACGTTTTTATGCCTTACTATACTATGACTTTTTTTTATGTTTTTATGCCTTATTATACTATGACGTTTTCATGCCTCAATATAGTATGACGTTTTTTAACGTTTTTATGCTTTATTATATTATGACATTTTTTT
>NW_019492529.1:0-407 GCF_002814215.2 Seriola lalandi dorsalis | reverse complement strand
TAGAGAAACTCTACAGAAACCTCTACAGAAACTCTACTTTACAGAAACTCTAGAGAAACTCTACAGAAACCTCTACAGAAACCTCTACAGAAACTCTACTTTACAGAAACTCTAGAGAAAACTCTACAGAAACTCTAGAGAAACTCTACAGAAACCTCTACAGAAACTCTACTTTACAGAAACTCTACAGAAAACTCTACAAAAACTCTACAGAAAACTCTACAAAAACTCTACAGAAAACTCTACAGAAAACTCTACAAAAACTCTACAGAAAACTCAACAAAAACTCTACAGAAAACTCTACAGAAACTCTGCAGAAAACTCTACTTTACAGAAACTCTACAGAAAACTCTACAAAAACTCTACAGAAAACTCTATGAAAACTCTACAAAAACTCTACAGAAAAC
>NW_019492528.1:0-407 GCF_002814215.2 Seriola lalandi dorsalis | reverse complement strand
AATACAAATACTACTGCAGAAATACTCCATTACAAGAAAAGGTCCTGCATTGAAAATGTTACTTAAGTAAAAGTAAAAGTTGCAAATGAAAAATAGTGAATTATATTATTAGGTTGTTATTACTGTATTAATGTGTGAATCAATAATAAACAAATTTTTCTGTGAATAGTAGAAATGATGATGTTATTACAGTATTATTATACTGTGGTGTTATTATTACTCCGCTTTGCTCATAGTAAATTGTTTTCCTTGCACTTAGATTCTTCACTTACTTCAAAGGCATCGAAGTGACTGATAACTGTTTAGTCAACATCTATCCAATCGGTGAGGACTTCTACGCCGTCACAGAGACCAATTACATCACCAAGGTTGATCCTGATTCGCTGGAGACGTTATCGAAGGTGAGA
>NW_019492527.1:0-407 GCF_002814215.2 Seriola lalandi dorsalis | reverse complement strand
CACACACACACACACACACACACACACACACACACACACACACACACACACACTATGATGTGTTTATGCCTATATCTGTTTAAAAACCTGGTGAAAACACTTTAATTCTGCTACAAACAAGCTCGGCTGAACCATATGAACTAGGGTTCTATAACATCCCATTTCTTACTTAAGGGAGTCATGTAACATTGGTGGAAACTAACTTTAGGGCAGTTTATGTAACTGCTGATTTATGACCAGAGCCAGAGAGGGAGACAGAAACGGAGAGAAATGGAAGGAGTTTAAGTGAGGAATACACTCGGAGATAAGAGAAGAGACAGACACTGGAGGAGGCAGCTACAGTTCTTTCCTGTCTAGATTCCTCTCACTCTTTTATCAGGTGGTAAATAATGGCTGCTCTGAGTGAT
>NW_019492526.1:0-407 GCF_002814215.2 Seriola lalandi dorsalis | reverse complement strand
GTAATATCATATACAGGGTCTGCAACATCTCGAACAGTCACACGCAAATACTTATTGACTGTGTTACCCAACAAGTCCTCTGACCTGAACAACCATGTAGGTCGTTTAGTAGTGTTGTCTCTTGAAATAGTGTCCCTACGGTGGCAGGCTTACTGGACGTTGTTGTCATGGTTACAATACTAAACATATGGAGTGTACTGACAACGGCGTAGCGGACCTTCTTAGCCATGGTTACAATAATAAACGGTCATGAATTGGTTTGATTTGGGTTAAAATAAGCAGTTCCTTAACATTAGATGAGCTTTGTTGTCATGGTTACAGTAACGACAACATGTTTACTTTTTTAAACTACATAAACTGCTAGTTTCCCACGGGAATCGAACATCAGCCTCCTGTGTTGTATCCCT
>NW_019492525.1:0-407 GCF_002814215.2 Seriola lalandi dorsalis | reverse complement strand
GAGGAAGAGATTGTCTCCTGGAAGAGAGAGATTCTGTGAAAGGGCAAACGCTTCAGGTGGACTGAAGCCCGTGAGAGACGGATCTGAAGGACGTTCAGAGTCACGACGTCGTCCAGTACTCACAACGATAACACCTTCAGGCTCCTTCTCACTGACTCAGAGACTGCACAGCTTCTCTGACAGAGGCGAGACGCCGGCGTCTCCCTGCAGAGACGGGTGTGGACTTACGTCGTTTCCACACGACTGCAATTAACTACAAACTAATTCATCGAAATATTATCAAAATCACAACATGGCCAAGTGAAACATCCAAACCACAGGAGCTGCTACTGTGATGCAACAACAGACCTTGAACGCACCGCGGAGCTACAGATCAGTCTCCAGACGTGAGAAGAGAACATGTTTGT
>NW_019492524.1:0-407 GCF_002814215.2 Seriola lalandi dorsalis | reverse complement strand
ATCATAGTATATTAAGGCATAAAAGGTCATATAAATGTCATAGTATGGCAAGGAATACAATGACATAATGTAGCATGGCATAAAAAATGCAAAAAAACATCATAGCATATTACGGCATAAAAGGCCATAAAAACATCATAGTATGGCAAGGAATACAACGACATAGTGTAGAAAGGTATAAAAAAAATGCCAAGAAACATAGTATAGTATGGCACAAAATGTCAAAAAAACATCATAGTATATTAAGGTATAAAAGGTCTTAAAAACCTCATAGTATGGTAAGACATAAGACGACATAGTATATTAAGGCATAAAAATGCCAAGAAATGTCATACTATAGTATGGCATAAAAATGTTAAAAAATGTCATAGTATAGTATGGCATAAAACATCAAAAAAACATCATAG
>NW_019492523.1:0-407 GCF_002814215.2 Seriola lalandi dorsalis | reverse complement strand
TAATAGACATGCAAATAACACAGGGGTGTGTGTGTGTGTGTGTGTGTGTGTGTGTGTGTGTGTGTGTGTATATTTCCAGGCAGTGTTGCGTCTCAGCACTCGGTCAATAATATTATGGAAATGTGCCGTGGATTCTTTGGGTCTCACTGTTTGAGTTGGATAACAAGGCAGTCCAATGAGCCTGTTAGCACGGCGACAGTGACAGAATGAGGTGTTTGTATTGTCACACACTGTATCACAGCATACGACAGGTGGGAGAGGCTGAGAGAGAAATGTACTGTAGACACAAAGAAAGGCAGCGAGAGAGGTAGAAAGCACAAGTGATCAAAGTTCTACATTCCTTTTCCGTTTACTCTATCAAAGGAAACGTGTGCAAACACATTTTTCCCCCTATTTTTTTTTTTTTT
>NW_019492522.1:0-496 GCF_002814215.2 Seriola lalandi dorsalis | reverse complement strand
TCATTCCTTTACTCACCAAGAACTTTCTCTAGAGGTGGAAAGCAACCCTCTTGTTTTGCCTCTATTTCTATCACTACTTTTCTTCCACTGAAGTTAGCATGCTAACCAGCTAGCCTCCGTCCATCTCGTCTCTTTCCGATACAGTCACTGTAGCATTTCATCTGCCCTGAAGAAGTAGTGTTGCGCAAAGGTTGTATTACAACCTCTTGTATTGTAAACGCAACTCTGGCGGAAGCTCATAGCAAAACTGGTATGTAAACAGCTGACTCCAGGAAGGTGTCCGAGGTACCGATCACATCAGAACAGAAAAATAGTTGAAGACAGAAACCGCATGAAAACCACATGTAATTTAACTCTAATTGCCAAAACTAAAACCACAAAACCCTCAGCACACACACACACACACACATATATATATATATCTCCCATATAGTATGTCTGTTTGAAATGAAGGCATTGCCTCTTACAGTTATTTTGTTCAGTTCATGTCTCTATT
>NW_019492521.1:0-407 GCF_002814215.2 Seriola lalandi dorsalis | reverse complement strand
TGTGTGTGTGTGTGTGTGTGTGTGTGTGTGTGTGTGTGTGTGTGTGTGTGTGCTTACACTTGCAGTAGTCGAGGCTGTTGATGGTGTTGTTGTTGGAGGCGGTCCACGACTTGTTGAGGGTGGAGCTTGTGTTGCAGAGGGTGGAGTTTGGAGGGTGACAGTAGTTCACACAGGGGTCCCAGGCGTGGGGGTGGTCCGACTTCTGAACCTTCACTGGAACACACACACACACACACACACACACGCACACACACACGCACACAAACATTTTGTTAGTTGTGACCTTAACTCTCTCATAATTGGATAAATTCATGAGCGTAAAACCAGTTCCTCGTCGTTAACGGCGTCTCCACACGTTCATTTTCTTCATTTATCACCACACACTTTGTTCATGTTGCGGAACCAAA
>NW_019492520.1:0-407 GCF_002814215.2 Seriola lalandi dorsalis | reverse complement strand
CAGTGTCACTTACAAGAGAGTGGGGGCTCACACTGACCTGCATGTTGAAGCCCCTCTCCTCGCAGGGGTTGTACATGCCCAGAAACACACAGTTGAGCAGGAGGACCAGTATGGAAGCATAATCCAGCCATGTGGAGGAAGTGGTTAAGGTCAAAGGTCACAGGATGACAGCATATTGATTCAATCATGTAATACATCAGGAGAAGATAGTGGATTACACAGTATAAGCGGCTAATGGGACTAATAATAGCCAAATTAATACAATATTATGATATTTTAATATGTGACAGCCACATTGATGAGAAAAAGACACATTCAAAATTCATGGGGGGAAAGTCTTCGTGTTATAAATCCTAAAGGATACACTGATAAATATTCACTGTGGTATGATACCTAGTTTAGAGATA
>NW_019492519.1:0-407 GCF_002814215.2 Seriola lalandi dorsalis | reverse complement strand
AAATTATCCAAGATTACCAAGTTTAAACTTTGAATCTTCATGTTTTAGCTGCAAGCATTCACACATCTCTGTTGTCTCTACATCTTTACAGTGATCTGACTTGATTTCTTGTTTTTTTCCTCTCTTCCAAGCACTTCCTGATTTTGGGTGTTTTTATTTTTAATTGCATCATACCAGTAATTTTTATGACCCCCTGTGGCTCATTTGGCAACAAATTCACTCATCAGTGACCACGAAATATTGGCTATTTGGAGATTTTACATAAGCACATTGGGGAAGCAGCAAAATATCCAAGTGTTTGATTCAAACTCTGTTTTCTGATTTGCACTTGAGCTGCTTTGTTAAGCTCCTGCTGTCTAACCCCAAATGTTATCCTGTAGTTTCTTCACATTATTTTTTTGCCTTTT
>NW_019492518.1:0-407 GCF_002814215.2 Seriola lalandi dorsalis | reverse complement strand
GGGTCCTGAATGCAGCTGAGGTGGCACCTCTGTGTCTCCATGTCCTGGATGCAGAGAGAATCCAGCAAACAGACGTCCAGGGTGACGTGGAGATCCTGGATGAGGAGGACCTTCTCCTCTGCCCCATTTGTCCTCCTCCAACAGAGGAGCCTCCACTCCTCCCAGGAGATCCTCTGGATCACCTTGGCAACAGTAAGGCCGAGCATCCTGTGCCAGGACCGCTATGCCTCAATGTGACAACAGGCATATTATTTTTAAAGTTGTTATTATTATTATTATATACAATCACAAACAAAATATCACTTTATATACATTTTGTCACTTGTCTATCATGCTTCATGGTTAAAATGTCTTCTGTGTCACCGTCTGTTTATCCATTTATCATCAGTAAAGATGCTAGCTATCCC
>NW_019492517.1:0-407 GCF_002814215.2 Seriola lalandi dorsalis | reverse complement strand
CACACACACACACACACACACACACACACACACACACACACACACAAATTCCTCTTCCTTAGCTTTCTGACTTCATGCCAGTCAATGATGTGGATATGTCCAGATGAATTTCTTTTGGCATGCATATGTGTGTGTGTGTGTGTGTGTGTGTGAGTGTGTGTGTGTGTGTGTGTGTGTCCATCACCGTTTCCTACTCCCTACAAAGCTCTTTGAAAACAAAAGCCAAGCATGTGAAACACTGCAGTCCGTCCCTTCAGCTCCTGCTCTCCTCACTCTGGCATTTACACAACTCAAAACACATGCCTAATGTTCAGCCTGCCTATATATGACCAGCTACAGCCACACAGCAGAAAACACGCTGCGAGTTTCAGGGGAAAAACAGCTCATACAACACACACACGCACACA
>NW_019492516.1:0-481 GCF_002814215.2 Seriola lalandi dorsalis | reverse complement strand
GGGTAAACAGCGAAGGTTGAAGGTGGTTGTTTCTCACTATGGAGCTATTCCAGCTTTTGCGTCAGTGGGCAAGGTGTGTGTGTGTGTGTGTGTGTGTGTGTGTGTGCGTGCGTGCGTGTGTGTGTGTGTGTGTGCGTGTGCGTGCGCGCGAGTGTGTGACATTGTAACCACACACTTACTACTGGGAATTTTGCCATTTACGACTGTAATGACAATGGAGTGTTCCAAATGCAATGCACTATTTTCTCTTCTCCATTCTATCCTTCCTGTTGGCTCTTCAATTCCGGTAAGAGGAGAGCAGCTGTAGTGAGAAGCAGGAGTGAAGAAAAGGATGCATCACAAATTATTCCACTGTGGACATATGCACATTAAATCTTAAAATGAAATTACAATAATGAATAATGACTGAAAATAAATCACATCCACTGAGACTGGCAATTTGCAATTTTAAGATAAAACAAAACACCCAAACACTCACTCG
>NW_019492515.1:0-407 GCF_002814215.2 Seriola lalandi dorsalis | reverse complement strand
GTGCTGCCCGTGGCTCTCGTGCAAGCGCGCAGCAGCAGCATGGTGAACGCGCCAAAGACGCTTCGCACCTTCTGCAAAGCGCCAAAGTGCAAAAACCACCAGGTCTTCAAGGTGACGCAGTACAAGGCCGGCAAGGCCTCGCTCGTCGCGCAGGGGAAGCGGCGGTACGACAACAAGCAGGCGGGCTTCGGCGGGCAGACCAAGCCCGTCTTCCACAAGAAGGCGAAGACGACCAAGAAGATCACGCTGCGCCTGACCTGCACTAACTGCAAGACCGTCCGGCTGAAGCCCATCAAGCGCGCGAAGCACTTTGAGATTTGCGACAAGAAGCCCAAGGGCAAGGGCCAATACTAGATAGACCTCTTTTCAACCATTTTGTGGCGTCCTATTGGCATCTTACGAATACG
>NW_019492514.1:0-407 GCF_002814215.2 Seriola lalandi dorsalis | reverse complement strand
GTCGTGCCTGCGGGGCCGGTGTGTTTTGCCGACAGCCCCGATACGCTGAGCGCGGCCTCCAACAAGCCCGGCTGGGTGGTGGAGACGATGCGGAGTGAATGAGAAAACACGTTAGCAACAGTTTACCGCCTCCGTCTCGCATCCCACACCGCCAGCTGTCACAACGCACGCAAATAGATTCACCCCCCGAGAGCTGCAGCTTCCTTTTTTTTTTTTTGCTCGTCTTCATGTGGTGATGTGGGAATGTAGCTTTCACCTTCAGGAGCTTTTTCATGGTAAATAAGTCTAATCTACAGATAAGTGCAGTAAGCTCTGATGTTTTCTTGTACCATTTAAATCTACATAAACACACACAAGGGTGATAAGATTGTTATCAGACAAAGCTCTGATATTAAAAGATCAGTTCA
>NW_019492513.1:0-407 GCF_002814215.2 Seriola lalandi dorsalis | reverse complement strand
GCCATTTCATTTGAAATCAACATCAGATTGACTACACTCCCTGTATTTTGTGTGCTATTATACCTAGTGCCCTCCCCATCATTCATACATACTAAGCCCTCATCATCTATGAATTCCTCTATGACTAAACCATTTACATTTATTTTTTTACTCCCCCACAATGTGCATTAAAGTCCCCTCACCTTACCATTTTACCATGTATTTGCCCACCCACAGTATTCAATGTATCCAAACACAATCTATTACATGGTTTATAATGTAATCGATTATAAACCGGCAGTTAATTTCAGTTGGTCATTCTAACTGACACAGAAACACACATAAATACTGACAAGCAGAGAGGCACACACACACACACACACACACACACACACACACACACACACACACACACACACACACACACA
>NW_019492512.1:0-407 GCF_002814215.2 Seriola lalandi dorsalis | reverse complement strand
GTCTTGGACTCAAGAAATGATCACTATAGTTTTCAAGTGTAAAGAATGGTACCTCTGTTGTCTGTTCGCGTCAGATCCCTGCCGCCCCACTTTTTAATGATCCATTCCCTGTAGTCGATCACTTCCTGGGTCAACCTGATTATCCTGCCCAAGGTGCTGCAGGAGGGAGAGAGAAAGGGTTTTCACAGAGTGCCGGTTTTATCCAAAGTATCTTTATTGCTGTTGAATGGACTGAACTCTAACCTTTCACAGTCTTTGTTGGGATATGACCGTGCAAGTGGTGACACAGCATGACTCAGGACAGTGTAGGCATAGTCAAACACCTGCTTGACATGCATGGCACCATAGGAACCTCTCCCCACATCATTACCTACATGGTGGCAAGACAAAGACAATAATGATAGTTA
>NW_019492511.1:0-407 GCF_002814215.2 Seriola lalandi dorsalis | reverse complement strand
AGCCAATAAGAGCATTAGCAAATTTAAATCCCTTCATGGTTTCAGTGGTAAACAAACTATGTCATAAATTCGTTCAAAACTGACCCGGAATTGATTGGATTTTTACGGCCAAAATGCACCTTTTAAGTCATGGTAAACTTCTCTCCTTCAGTTTTTATGTCCACAGGCTTGTAGCTTTGACTTTTTATTAATTAAATATTTTTTAACACAGTTCATCTTTTCTAATGGGGATTCACTTTCAAGCTGTTGAAGAGCTCCAACTATGAGTCGTGTAACATTGTCTTTTGGGAAAGTGAATGGGACTTTTGCTTCCAGAACCACGTTTCCAAAATACCCTCCCATTTGTGACTCTACTGCAGGATTTGGCCTAAAGGAGGCATTCTAGGATTGAAAAATATAGATGCTTG
>NW_019492510.1:0-896 GCF_002814215.2 Seriola lalandi dorsalis | reverse complement strand
TTTTTTTTTGTTGTTTTTGTTTTGTTTTTTTAAATCTGTAGCTGTTTTAGCTGCGTTTGATTCACTCTTTCCAAAAGAAAAGAAAAGAAAAAAGAAATCAAGCTTAAGTCCCACCCAAGTTCAAAGCCACTTCCCTTAACCTCTCAACAAAAACAGAACAATTAGCATTATAAACGATATTACATTAAACCATGATTTCTCATTTTCCTTGTAATAACCCAAATCTCCAGAGAAAAAAGTATACAGTGGACAGTTGTAGTCTGAGTCCAGGTTTAAAACTGTGTCAGGAAAAAGCCATCGCAGCGAGGATCAGGTAGCATCAACCAGAGTGGCTGCTGCCTTTAAGAAAAAACCTTTAAAAACATGTCCTGTGTCGGCGGCGGCAATGGTTGGTTTAAGAAGAATCCCTGATTGGCTGAAAGAAGTCAGGTGACCACCAGGTGAGGTAAGAAAAGTCCCACCTTTGACGATGGGGATGACAGTATGGAGGTGTTTCTTCTAGACCCTAGTGTGTGTGTGTGTGTGTGTGTGTGTGTGTGTGTGTGTGTGTGTGTGTGTGTATGTGTGAGAATATATATATGTATGTATGTATGTATGTGTATGTGTGTGTGTGTGTGTGTGTGTATACATTTTTGATTACAAACTTGACCACCCGCTCACATGCGTACACACTCACACTCAAGTGCGTGATGATTTTTGAGTCAATCTAAAACACTGCATTGCAAGTTCCTCTCTCCTCATGCAGCACAGACAGTCGCAGAAACACAGAACGCCAGTGACACAAAAACACTGGCTGAAAAGATGAAAAACAAAAAAACAAAACAAAAAAAAAACTAAACAAAAAACAGAAAATTAAGTTTGCTGCCTTGAATGTCCTTGAACATCACATAGAATCC
>NW_019492509.1:0-407 GCF_002814215.2 Seriola lalandi dorsalis | reverse complement strand
ACATAATTTTTAGGAATATTACATCAACCATCAACAATAGAAAAGACTCAGTTTCCTATGCTAAAGTAGAACTGAGCAGGAAGCTCCACGTTCCTCATTTTAAAGCAGAACCTAAAATTACGACTTTATTCTCATAATATTATCATTTTTTCTCTTGTGAAATTACAACTTTATTCTTGTAATATTGTGACTTTATTCTCTATTTTTCCCCTTTAACTTGATAAATTCTATATAGATTCAGTTCAGAATTTTAAATTAAAGGTTTTTTATTTTTATTTTGACTTTCTAGTGTAGTGGTCACAGAAACGGTGCTAGTATAAGTGGTATTACTAAGAATGAGGATGGAACCCGGGGATACGAGCCTGAACAGTGTTTGATTGATTTACAAAAAAAAATTTATGAATTTC
>NW_019492508.1:0-407 GCF_002814215.2 Seriola lalandi dorsalis | reverse complement strand
TTTTTTACTGCATATTAATGAGGAAATATGCAGCAACCGAGTATGTATAAATGTTTATCAGTGAATGTTTTCATGATATTCTGTCACCTTAATTTACTGTATTTTTTCATTTTTTATTTGAATGAATTATGACATTTTGCCATCACTGTTTCATTATTGCTATTATTGTTTTGAGGTTATCACTACTACTTAGTTAATACATGCTGGAATAAATGCTGTTTCCATTCAGACTAAATAAAAATATTGGACAAATATGGAACACACATTTTATGTATTTTTTTTTTTTGATTCAAGATGTTTTCACAACTGTACTGTAGTGGTTACATACAGCACAGAGTGATACACTGTACATTGTGCTTATACAGTCAAATAAAGAGAAATACCACTTTTATTTGGGCATCATTAAG
>NW_019492507.1:0-407 GCF_002814215.2 Seriola lalandi dorsalis | reverse complement strand
AACGCAGTCAACATCACTGCAAGTTGTAGGTTTTCATTACATTTATTCTTTCTGTCTTTGTTCTACTGTTTCTGACTGTGACGCAATTAATTTGATGTCAGGCCGTTCATATTGGTCATGTTTTTGTTTTTTTAATGGTTTTACAGATTCTGTTATTATCCTGGTGAGCCCCGTCCATCCCGTGAACGAGGGAGATTCTGTTTCTCTTCACTGCAAATTGAGGCCAGGACTCTCATTTTATTCTAATTTCGCTTTCTACAAAAATGGCAACGTCATCCACAATGACGACAGTGGGGTGCTGAATATCTCTGCGGTGTCAAAGTCAGACGAAGGCTTCTACAAGTGTGAACATTCAGGAAATGAGTCACCAGAGAGTTGGATGTCAGTAAAATGTGAGTGTGATTTAT
>NW_019492506.1:0-407 GCF_002814215.2 Seriola lalandi dorsalis | reverse complement strand
GTGTGTGTGTGTGTGTGTGTGTGTGTGTGTGTGTGTGTGTGTGTGTGTACGCCGTGCTATGGGATTTTTTTTTAACATAAACTGTTGACCTGACAGTAAGCCTTAGTATCTTAGATCACCTGGGTCACCAAGGTTACATATTTATTGTATACAGGTGGATTCTCAGTTTATCTGAAACCATCATCAAGAGACACACTTTTATATTTACACACACAATTATCTTCATCTGACAAAGACTTTAACACAAACACTCTCATACACACTCGCTCCCTCACACAATTTATTGAACCAACTCCCCTAAATGGCCTGTGGTCATTTAATGATGCAACCAAAGGCAAGCCTGTAATGTGCTGTATTAGGTATGTGTCTGTGACAGAGAGAGAGAGAGAGAGAGAGAGAGAGAGAGA
>NW_019492505.1:0-407 GCF_002814215.2 Seriola lalandi dorsalis | reverse complement strand
GGGGTTGTCACACTGTGGTCTTTTTAATAATCTAACACCGTTAAATAGTGGATTTCATTACTCATCCCTGCAGATGAGCAAGGTTAAGAGCGATAAAGTAAAAGATGAGAAAATAGAAAAGAGCAGAATAAGAGAGAGGCAGGGAAAATGAATCTAATAAAGGAAGACAAAAGGATGCAAAGGAGATCGAGCAAGGAAGGAAGTAAAGAGAGAAAAGAGGGAGGAGGAGAGGAGCGGCTTGTGAATTGACATGACGTCTGTGGGCCGAGAATCAAAGCAGCGACAGGAAGCCTTTGAGCACCGTGTGTGTGTGTGTGTGTGTGTCAGTCATGTTGTGTGGATACATTATGTGTGTCTTCATAAAAAAGGAGAAAGGAGCCGAGGCCTGAGCAGGCTCAGATTGCTTT
>NW_019492504.1:0-407 GCF_002814215.2 Seriola lalandi dorsalis | reverse complement strand
GAGAGAGAGAGAGAGAGAGAGATGTCACGCCATCATTATATATTTCTTAAGAAATCGTGCTTTCAACACTGTGGAAGTTGGAATGCATTTTATTATCTGCCACATGATGAAAACTCAGATTTCTAGAGTTTCTTTTTCCCTCACCCGCCTTAACTCTTTGTCTGTTTTCTCCAGACACACACACACACACGCGCACACACACACACACACACACTACATGCACACCTGTAAGTCCGTTGAGCCTTGTCAATTTGAATGCTAATGGTTGAGCCTGTGTGACTATTGAGCCTCACCTGTCAATCTCACAGAGGTAGAAAACAGAATCCCTGAGAGGAAATAATGACTCAGTGCCAAATGAAGAGTATGTGTGTGTGTGTGTGTGTGTGTGTGTGTGTGTGTGTGTGTGT
>NW_019492503.1:0-407 GCF_002814215.2 Seriola lalandi dorsalis | reverse complement strand
CACACACACACACACACACACACACACTCTCTGAGAGAGGCAGAGCCCCAAATCCCATGTGTGTAAGTGGACTGTTGGTAATGATTTAATCAAAAGAATGATACAAGAAGAAAATGTGTGTGCTCGCCCTATGAGTATGTGACTTCAGATTTGATTTTTTTTTTCTCCTTGTTGCTAGCTGGTGGTGGACTTTAAAAGATTTAATACAAAGCCAATGAGCAGAGCCCGTTCCTTCCCTTGTTTTACTCAAAGCTTGCCTGAGGCGGAAGCTTAGTAGCTGACAAGCCAGCAAATTACAAATCACCGTTCTCACATGAAAACCTTGCATCTCCAAAAATGTCAACTATTCCAAAGCCTGAGGGATAAAGGAAAAAAAAACAAAAAACAATGGAGGAGTGTGAAAATAG
>NW_019492502.1:0-407 GCF_002814215.2 Seriola lalandi dorsalis | reverse complement strand
TGTTTCATACAACTTACTAGTGAAGCAGCTCAAATATGTTGTGCTCATTTACCCATACATCTGGGTCACGGAAATGTATGGATGTTAGCAGCTAAATTATTCATATGTAGCTGAGATTCATTTAACATTAACATGGCTTGGCTTCTTGTAACCAACCTCAACACAAGGGTAACACAAGAGAGAGTCATGGTGTCACTCTCTCCCAAACTCAAAGTCAACTCAAGTTCAGAGCGATGACGCAAGATGATTAGATACAGGACGGCATTGAGATAGTTCATAAAATGTCTGATAGCTGTCTTCTGAGAAATATTTGTGCACATTACAATTTTCTAACAGTCCTAAGCCCAAAGATATTAAACTTCCAATCATTTAAAAAAAGAGGAAAGTAGGAAATCCTCATTTGAGAG
>NW_019492501.1:0-407 GCF_002814215.2 Seriola lalandi dorsalis | reverse complement strand
ACACACACACACACACACACACACACATACATACACACACACACACACACACACACACGCACGCAAACACACACACACACACACAAATGCTCACAGGGGGAGGCTGGTGTTAGCTGACTGTGTATTAATAGAGTTGTCAGATATGTGTCTGCAGGGTTCACAGCCAACTAACACATATCACACTGAGACCATACACACAACAGAGAGAGAAAGAGTTTGAGAGAGAGGAAGAGAGCGAGAATTTGAGGGAGAAAGCAACGAAGTAGAAAGAATGATGGGAAGGAAGGGCACTGGAAATGAGAGATTTAAGAAAACGGAGAGCTTTTCTAAATATTTTAAAGAGTTTTTTTTCTGGAGGGTATACAAAAATAAATGGAAAGGAGAAGGTGATCATTTGCTGATCTCTC
>NW_019492500.1:0-407 GCF_002814215.2 Seriola lalandi dorsalis | reverse complement strand
TTTTTATGCCTTAATATACTATGATGTTTTATGCCTTACTATGCAATGACATTCTGTCACATTTTTATGCCTTACTATACTATGATGTTTTTTGAAGTTTTTATGCTTTACTATACTATGACGTTTTTTGAAATTTTTATGTCTTACTATACTATGACATTTTTTGACATTTTTATGCCTTACTATACTATTTTTTTTTTTTTTTTTTACATTTTTCTGCCTTATTATGCTATGACGTTTTTTGACATTTTAATGCTTTCTATACTATGACATTTTTTTACATTTTTATGCCTTTATATACTATGACATTTATTGATGTTTTTATGCCTTACTATACTATGACGTTTTTTAAAATGTTTTTATACACCTTACTATAATATGACATTTTCTGGCGTTTTTATGCCTTA
>NW_019492499.1:0-407 GCF_002814215.2 Seriola lalandi dorsalis | reverse complement strand
ACACACACACACACACACACACACACACACACACACACACACACCAGCAGAATCTCAATGAGAGAATGGAAACTGCATCTGAGAAAAGCCTGGAGCCTGAATAGACAGACAAGAAGGAAATTAAAGAAACACACACACATTCCCCCAAACTCGTAATTTTGTCTGAATTATAGCTTTGCATTTCCTCTCAGTTAAGCTTTCACTAACTTTCAATAAACACTCAGTATGGATTACACTTTATAATGGGAGCGATGAAATCTAAAGGTCAGTCAGAGTTTGCATGAGGGGATTTAAAGCAGAGAAGAGAGTCAGGACGACGAGCAGAAGCTCACTACTTACCAATGAAGGGGATGGATGCCAGAGAGTCATCCTCTATGGGGAGGGGGGCGAGGTTGCCGTTTGGTTTG
>NW_019492498.1:0-407 GCF_002814215.2 Seriola lalandi dorsalis | reverse complement strand
AGAAACTTCTCATATTTACACCCAAAATCTAAAAAAAAAAAAAAGAAAAATATAGCATATAATGCATGTGCAAAACAGGTGAAAGGCAAAAACACCACATCAAAGTGGAGAATATCATCTTACACGTGAGAGTTCTCATAGAAAATGTCTTCACTGTACAAGATAATTCAGGCTGTACAATCAAATACATATTTACACAGTCTGCTGGCATCTAGTGAGCTACGTATCTAAAATAAAATATGTGTCAAAGTGTCTGTCACTGAGGCCAGGGCCTCCACACAGGATCAATGATGTTCGTGCACGCTGCCGTGGAGGAAAGCAGCTTCCGGGTCTCACAGTGGAGCCCAGTCCTTTGGGTCAGGTACGGATGAGAGATCCCGTGCTGGAGGTGATGGTGGGGCAGATGC
>NW_019492497.1:0-407 GCF_002814215.2 Seriola lalandi dorsalis | reverse complement strand
CTTTGCTACTGTGTGCATCATGTTGGACTGTGCTAACATCTTTGCTACTGTGTGCTTCATGTTGGACTGTGCTAACATCTTTGCTACTGTGTGCTTCATGTTGGACTGTGCTAACATATCTGCTAGTGTGTGCTTCTGTTGGTCTCTGCTAGTGTGTGCTTTATATTGGTCTCTGCTACTATGTGCTTCATGTTGGACTGTGCTAACATCTTTGCTACTGTGTGCATCATGTTGGACTGTGCTAACATCTTTGCTACTGTGTGCTTCATGTTGGACTGTGCTCTGTGCACTTCAAGTTTACTCCGCATCTCTGCCACTGTGCTTCACATTGGACTATGATACCATCTCTGTTAATGTGTGTTTCATGTTGGACTGTGAATAGCTGCTAACATCATAGAGTTCAGAGA
>NW_019492496.1:0-501 GCF_002814215.2 Seriola lalandi dorsalis | reverse complement strand
GAGAGAGGATCTAAGTGAAGAATATTTCTGATGAGAAAATCTGAGAAAATGTCTTCCCGATTCATCACTGTGGTGTCAAGAGAGAGGCAAGGTGTACAACAGGCGGTAGCTACAATGGACTCCCGTAGACACTCAGACATCCTGCGTTCTGATCCAGCCCCAAGAAAATACCATTTGTAATAATGTAAAAATACTAAAACTTTAGCCTTATAGCATAATCGTGCACATCTAAGTGTATGAGTATTTCTGAGATTCTGTGTGTATTTGTACAGCAAATAAATCACCTGCAGACAATACAAGTATTTAAATCAAAATGTAAAACAATTATCAACACGGTCTCCTCCAGTGTAAAGGTCTGTGTCCATGTGTAGTGTGATTATAGATCAGCTCTAGCTTCTATATTAATACTGTGAAAGTATCAAAGCCTCAGTCCACAGAGAAATGCACACAGCCTGTATTCAGAAACTGAGTCTTAAAACCAGCCGTCAGGACTTCTGGAAC
>NW_019492495.1:0-407 GCF_002814215.2 Seriola lalandi dorsalis | reverse complement strand
CACACACACACACACACACACTTTCTCACTCTACTTCATTGGGGCACACTGTATCCCCCCACCCCCCTGCCCCGATCTGATGGAGAGCAGCGAGTGTGTGGGAGGTGGTGAAGAAAGAGAGATGGCTGGAGGTTTAAATAGAACAGAATAGTGGGTGGTAAAGAGACATAGGAAATGTACTGATCCAAGGAGAGAGAGTGTGTTTTGATCGAACACAAGAGCGAGTGCAAGAGGAGGGGAAAACGAGGGAGAAAGGGCAGAAAAAGGAAATGGTGGAAGCGCTAAAAGAGAAAGCCATCGCGTAACTAAGCGAGTAAGGGAGCAAAAGGGAAAAGCAAGGGAGGGAGAGTGAGAGAGACACACAGAGAGAGAGAGAGAGAGAGAGAGAGAGAGAGAGAGAGAGAGAG
>NW_019492494.1:0-407 GCF_002814215.2 Seriola lalandi dorsalis | reverse complement strand
CCCTCCACCATCGCACTTGGTTTCTTTTTGTTGCTCTTTTTTCCCCAGTTGCTGAATGCAAGGATCAGGATCAGTCTGATGTGCTACACCTGGGCCCAGTGTGCACCATAAACGCGTCCCCATTGAGTCCTGCCGCCCCTCTCTCTCTCTTTCCTCTGTGGCTGCCCTCTCTGTTAGCGCTAGCTAACAGAGAGGGCAGCGTTAGCTGTCGGTGCTACCGTGCTCTGAAGGCAGCTGTGGCCTCTATTGTTTGTTTCTTAGTTACTGGTTGGCCTAAACCTCATTTTCCTTTTTTTGTAAATAAATTATTTGAACTTTATATTCCAACTCATGTTGTCTTCCCTTTCCGGTTGTCCAGCCGTTGAGATACGCTGTGACAATGTGCACAGCCTGTATTCAGAAACTGA
>NW_019492493.1:0-408 GCF_002814215.2 Seriola lalandi dorsalis | reverse complement strand
CCAAGACCTTTTTGAAGTTGTTTCATCACCACTCACAAACCATTTAAACTGTTTTCAGCTGTGAGTGGGCCTCTCAGTTCTTTTGTGCAATCAATGAGGGAAAACAGGGTCCAGTGTAAACACACTAAATACTAAAACCTGCTGAGAACTACAGTATGAAATTGGGACAGAACTTTAGAGTAGGTCAACACAAAAAAGCAGAACAACAGCTTTACTAAATGAGTGTGTGTGTCATTTTCCAAAATCTGCCATCTTGTTATAAACGTAGTCCAAAGAAAACTTTTTAACTGTCCATAATTGTAAAAATTTTCCATGCTGTGAGCTTTTCGTGCAATAAAAAAAAGAAAAACCCATGCTTGGAGCACCAAGTCCCTCAAATTAATACTCTGACCATTTCAAATGAAAACA
>NW_019492491.1:0-408 GCF_002814215.2 Seriola lalandi dorsalis | reverse complement strand
TTGTAGAGATTATTATTTTTCTGCTGGAACATTTGATTTTTGAGGGTCTTAACATAATCGAAAACTCATGAAATTTGGCACAGATCTCCAGACCGTTACAAATTGCAAATTTCAATGGTGATTGGGCTTGGGTGTGTCCAGCGGGCTCCATAGCGCCCCTGAACACAGGGCCATATCAACATCGAGGTCCTTGGATGTTCATGAAATTCGATGGGATGATTTATTACAATCGGTAAGCATGTTTACCGTATTGAGATTTGCAAAAAAAGCCTCTTTGACCCATAAACTAAACCCAACTGGAAGTCCGCCATTTTCAATTCTGTGTTCAAGTTTGGCACATTTTGTCGTCATTTTCTGTCATGGTTTGCTATGGCAGACACTTTTTGTTAGTTTTGTTTTGGACTTTCT
>NW_019492490.1:0-408 GCF_002814215.2 Seriola lalandi dorsalis | reverse complement strand
CAAGAAGTTATAAAACGCCCTCTGAGGAGCGCTGCTTCTTCGGGGCTGATTGGAGGCTACAGTGAGTCGCCATCGGAAAGCGGCAAGCTGGTTAGCATGCTAACTTCAGTAGAAGAAAAGACATGATAGAGACAAGAGTTAACATTGGTGTTGCTTTCCACCTCTGGAGACAGCTGTTGGCGAGTAAAAGAATGAACTTTGATGCTGAACTTGCATCGTTTCTTCCAGACTAGTAAGTAAACAGGTGTTGATGCTAATGCTGGCTATGTAGCAATAACAAAATTTACATATAGCCCCTTTAATACATTAGCAAAAATAATCTAAAATTTAAATGATTTTAGCTTACAGCTGCAATATAACAAAATTTGGAAAAGGTGACGGGGTCTGAATACTTTCTAAATGCACTGT
>NW_019492489.1:0-4084 GCF_002814215.2 Seriola lalandi dorsalis | reverse complement strand
AGCTCCCACCAGTCAAAGATGACCGAGCCCTGGACGACCTGTCCGTTAGAGTGCAGTCTCTAGTAGGGATGCTTCAATCTCAGCAGCAGAAAGGATTTTGTGAGCTCTATGACAGCTCCAATGTGGAGCGAATCTTGAACAAACTTCCCAAGTTCAGACAGGAGAGATTCAGGCATCAGCGAAATCACCTCCCGGCGTCTCAACCTGATCTATCCCTGATTGACCTTTCAAACTTCCTTAGAACGGAGGTTCGGAACTTGGGTATAGATCCTTCCTTACGGGGTGGCCCGGAACCTCGAGATGGAGGAAGAAAGACCAAGAGCCAAGGGAGACCGACAACAGTGATGCTCCAAAACGAGGACCTCAAAGACAAACAGCCTGGAGTGGCTAACAAGGAAAGGGTCCACACACTGAACAAGAGCAAAGCAAGGCCTCATTGTCCCTACTGTAACGAAGAGCATTGGTTACACGCTTGTGTAGATTTCAAGAAAATGAACCAACAGGAGGTAGTAGAGTGGATCAAGACCAACCGCCGATGTTGGAGATGTGCCCGTCAGCACAAAGCATCCGAGTGCAACTTAAAGAAGAAGTGCACTCAGTGCCAAGCCACTCACCTGAACATTCTGCATGATGTTAACCGCAGGGACAGAGACCAGCCCACCCAGCCAACAATTGATTGTCACTACATAGACCCAGCGAAGAGTGGAAGCGCTAAAGTGATGCTAAAGATTGTCAGGGTTCAGATACATCACGGAGACAAATTCCTGGATACCTATGCGGTGTTGGATGATGGTTCGGAGAGAACCTTACTCCTCGCCTCCGCCGCAAACAAATTAGGTCTCCAGGGACGGGAGGAGAATCTGACTCTCCGTACTATCAGGAGAGATCTAAAGACTATTGAGGGTGAGAGGGTTGCCTTTGCCATATCGCCCGCTGACCAACCCAACAAACGGTATCAAGTGGAAGATGTCTTCACCAGCAAACACATCGGTCTGTCTCAGTACGACTATCCCATCCAAAAGCTACAGGAGAGGTTCCAGCACCTCCGACATCTACCAATACCTCCGATCTGCAAAGTTACTCCAACCCTCCTCATTGGTTCCGACCACACTGACCTCATCACCCCAGTCAGCGCAGTATATCTCGGGCCCAGAGGATGTCCAGCTGCCATCAAGACAAGGTTAGGATGGACCCTCCAAGGCCCCATTCCCTCTCCAACCAGTGGGCCAGCATCGACCTGCTGTTTATACAGCAAGACAACTTCCATCGACGGCACCCTCTTGAACCATGTTGAAAGACTATGGCAACTGGACACTCTCCCCTTCAAGAATGAGAAACAGATGGTCCGATCTAAGGAGGACAAGTACGCCGTCATGCTACTTGAACAGAAAACCACCAGGGTTGAGGTCCAGGGAGTACAAAGATACGCCACTCCACTCCTAAGACGCGAGAACATGCCGACGCTGCACGTACCGAAGGAAGTTGTTAGTAACTACCTTAGGAACACAGAGAGATGGCTGACTAAGAACCCGCAGCAAGCTGCAATCTACAGGGAGGAGATAAATAAGTTGGTGGCGGCTGGTCACGTCAAGAGAATAGACAACTTCTTGGCTGAACAGACACAAGAATCCTGGTACCTACCGCACCACAAGGTCAGTCATAATGGCAAAGACAGAGTTGTGTTTAACTGCAGCTTTCAAGTTGGAAAGCAGTGTCTGAACCGATACCTCCTCCCTGGTCCTACGCTTGGCCCATCTCTCCTAGGAGTCCTCATACGTTTCCGTCAGGACAGGGTAGCTATCAGTGGAGATATAAAGGGGATGTTCCACCAGGTACACTTACTGGAGGAAGACAAGCCCCTGCTGAGGTTCCTGTGGAGAGACAACCCGAACGACGAACGTCCTTCCATTTACCAATGGCAAGTACTGCCCTTCGGGACCACATGCAGCCCATGCTGTGCAATCTTCGCACTACAGCAGCACGTCTCTGAATACCCGACAGCAGGAGAGGACGTCCGTCACAGTGTTAAACAGTGTTTCTATGTAGATAACTGTTTGCAAAGTGTTGCAACGGAGGAGGAGGCCAGGACCATCCCCATCAAGCTGAGGACACTATTGGCACGGGGCGGATTCGACCTCCGACAGTGGGCTAGCAGCAACCCTAATGTCCTCAGCCAGCTCCCTCCAGAAGCCAAAGCCAAGAGTAGTGAGACCTGGATGGCGCATAGTCCTGGAGAGGCCCAGGAAATGACCCTCGGTCTTGTTTGGCACTTTAAGACAGACACTCTGCACTACCGACATACCCCGCCGGAAGTAAAGCCAATCACTCGACGAAGCATTTACAGCATCCTTGCCAGTCAGTATGATCCACTGGGTTATATCCTACCATATACCACCAGAGCTAAGGTGCTGGTGAGGGAGCTGTGGGCTAAGGAACAGGGCTGGGATGATCCCCTCCCTGATCACCTTGCGAAGAGATGGAGAGAGTGGGAAGAAGAGCTCCCTCTACTGAGGGAGATCACCCTCCCCCGGAGTTACTTCCCCCCACATGTTGACTTGGATACCAGCAAGATAGACTTACATGTCTTTAGTGACGCCTCTGAGACTGCCTATGGAGCCGTGGCATACCTTTGTGCAACAGACAATGCTGGTGATGTCCACCTGGCGTTTGTCCTAGCGCGCTCCAGAGTAGCCCCTCGGAAGCAACAGTCAATTCCCCGCCTTGAGCTCTGCGCAGCGCTGGTCGGTGCGCAATTAGCTAGGATGGTGAAAGAGGAACTTACCCTGCTGATGAGTGAGACGTTCCTGTGGTCAGACTCCATGACTGTGATCACCTGGCTCCAATCCCAATCCTGCCGGTATAAAGTCTTCGTTGGTACCAGAGTCTCAGAGATTCAGGACTTGGTGGGAGTAGAGAGTTGGAGGTACGTCGACACTGGGCGTAACCCTGCAGACATCATAACGAGAGGAGATTCCCTCATCTCCTTGTCCCAAACAAACCCCTACAGTCATGGTCCAGACTTCCTTCGACAGCCCGAGGAGGAGTGGCCGAGGCAGTCACCCATGACTGAGAGTCAAGAGGATCCAGAGCTGAAGAAATCGGTTTTCTGTGGTCTAAATCAAACTAAACCCAGTGAAGGTCCTGAGATGGATGGCTGCTTGACACTCGAGGACTTACAGAAAAGGACGTTCTTCTGGCATCACAGAGAGCTTCCTGTCACATCGGACCTCAGTGCGGCAGACTATGCTGAAGCTGAGTTGTTGGTCCTGAAGAGGGCCCAGAGAGACTCCTTTCCCGAGGATCTGGAGTGTTTGCAGGAAGGAAAGCCTGTCCCGTCTGATAGTAAACTCCTGACTCTGGCCCCGGAACTTGACGCCCAAGGCCTGATCCGAGTTGGAGGTAGACTGCGACGTGCCCTGGAGTTAGCAGACGATGTGAAACACCCTATCGTTCTAGGAACCAAGCATAGAGTCACAGAATTGATCATCCAACGGTATGACCAATTAGTGTGCCATGCAGGGGCAGAGAGAGTCTTCGCGGAGATCAGGAGACGGTTCTGGATTCTCCAAGGAAGAGAAGCGGTGCGTAGATTTCAGCGAACCTGCATTGATTGTCAAAGGTGGCGAGCTCAACCAGCCATACCAAAGATGGCCGACTTACCGCCCTGCCGGCTGAAGATAGGAGAGAGGGCGTTCCATTCAACTGGAGTGGACTGTTTCGGCCCGTTCTTGGTCAAGAGAGGAAGAGGGACGGAGAAGCGTTGGGGAATCGTCTATAAGTGTATGACTACTAGGGCAGTACAC
The DNA here is from genome assembly GCF_002814215.2 of Seriola lalandi dorsalis. NCBI lineage: Eukaryota > Metazoa > Chordata > Actinopteri > Carangiformes > Carangidae > Seriola > Seriola lalandi. The sequence goes on along the minus strand of NW_019492489.1, from coordinate 281 downwards.
ATCGAACTGTTGCAATCTATGAGCGCTGACTCCTTCCTGATGTCCTTCCGGAGGTTCCAGGCAAGGAGAGGGACACCTGCAACTCTATTATCGGATCATGGAACTAATTTCAAGGGGGGAGAATCCGAGCTGCGGGAGAGCTTTGAAGCAATGACAGAAGAAGTGAAGACTCGCTTAGCTCCTGCTCAAGTTCACTTTCAGTTCAATTCTCCGAATGCCCCTCACTTCGGGGGGGCTTGGGAAAGAGAAGTGAGGTCCATCAAGACAGCGCTGTACACTGT
>NW_019492488.1:0-408 GCF_002814215.2 Seriola lalandi dorsalis | reverse complement strand
CCTTTCAATCAAGTTACGCTCTTCTCTCCTATTTCAAGGTATTCGCAGAGAGGGCACAGAAAACCATGTGTCGTTTTTCGCAGATGACCTCTTACTTTATGTTACAAACCTGGCATCACCTATTTCAATTATAATCTCTATTTTAGATGAATGTGGTTCTTTTTCTGGGTACAAGCTAAATGATCAAAAAAGTGAATGCTTCCCAGTTAACACCTCTGCGCTAAATCTGCAACACCTAGTTTTACCATTTCAACTCTCTCACTCAGGATTTAAATATCTTGGGGTAAACATTACTCGTACTCACTCTGCCCTTTACTCAGCTAACTTTGTTCCCCGACTATCTCAAATTAAAAAATCTCTGATTTTCAGAGATGGCATAATTTACCCCTAACTCTCACTGGCAGAATG
>NW_019492486.1:0-408 GCF_002814215.2 Seriola lalandi dorsalis | reverse complement strand
TAAAGTGTAAAAACTACAGATTTCAGTTTTATAGGGGGGTTGTGGGCAGCATATATTACATGTTTTATAATTAGTTAAGAGGTGTTGATAGTTGTATTTTATTACCCCTGGACAGAGCCAAGCTAGCTGCTTCCCTTTGTTTATACTTGTTATGTTATGTTAAGCTAAGCTAACCGTCTGCTAGCTGTAGCTTCTTATTTATTGTCGAGACGAGAGTGGCGTTGATCCTCGTACCAAACTCTCATTAAGAAAGTGAATAAATAATGAATTATTCCATCGTTAATGTATTGATAAAAATAAGGCATTACAATGCAAGTCTTACTCTTGATTGCACGAGTAATGGCGGTACTGCAGTTATCTTTAGCTAACAGCTAATTAGCTTCTTGGTCATGTTATTGTAGGAAAAAT
>NW_019492485.1:0-408 GCF_002814215.2 Seriola lalandi dorsalis | reverse complement strand
CTTCTCTTCTCTTCTCTTCTCAAGTGCTATAATACTACTTGCTATTTGATAGCTTTCAGCTACATCAGCAAATGGAACTGGCGTAGTTGTCATCACATGTGATAACAGGTGGACATGAGTGGAGAGACATAGTGACCAGTAGCTGTTAGTCGGCTACATAGCAGACTTGACAACTTGTATAGTGAAAGGTGCACTTCATATCCAATCTGTAATGTACACATAAAAATATGATGACATTTAAACTGGGCCCCTTTTCATTTTCATTTATATATTGAAATGTTTTATTGAAATGTGGTGGTATATTTATATGTAAGAGAAGCCCACAGAGTAGAAGAGAGGACATTTCATCATCTAAAATGCCATAGATAACAGAGCCAGCAGTAAATTGCCTGAGGGCTCGGATCTTGA
>NW_019492484.1:0-408 GCF_002814215.2 Seriola lalandi dorsalis | reverse complement strand
ATTTGAAAGTTTGTGCCTGAAACCTGGATGGCTTGATTGAAAGCCCCTGTCATTTTCCTCATCTCAGACACGTACCTTCACTTTGTGTCTTCCTCTCTCTCTCTTCATTCATTTGGTTTGTCTTTAACTCCTTGCTTGTCCTCTACCAGTGGTACCCGGAGGTTCGCCACCACTGCCCCTCCACGCCCATCATCCTGGTGGGAACCAAGCTGGATCTGAGGGACGAGAAGGAGACCATCGAGAAGCTGAAGGAAAAAAAGCTTGCACCAATCACCTATCCTCAGGGCCTGGCTCTGGCAAAGGAGATAGGTCAGTGACACTCATGGGTGACTGACTCTCAGGTCTTGTATGACAGCGGACCGTAGCCTCACTGGCTGGTGGAGGCTTGAAACAAAGTGGTGCTTAATT
>NW_019492483.1:0-461 GCF_002814215.2 Seriola lalandi dorsalis | reverse complement strand
CCTTAGATCAGTTAGAGTCTCTAGAATTCAAATATTTCAACCCGTTTTGCGCTAACCATAAGCACATAAATATGATTTATTAATATCTACCAGCATTGTTTACCAGAGGAGTGTGATTACCTACCTGTTGAACTTCCGATTCTCCCTCCATTCCTCCCTTAGTTGTCCTCCTTTAGTCTGTAACGGTCCACAGATCACAAAAAGCAAAAGGGTTCCTTATAAAAAAATATTCCAGGTTATAAAAATCGTCCTGAGAAGTCCACAGCAGATGACCAAGCGATTAGTATCCGCTGTTCTTCCGTCACTTCTCCTCCCTGTCTCTCTCTCCATTCGGCTCCATCTTGCGGTTGTGTTCGCGGGTCTTCGGCTGTTTTCGCGGGTCTTCGGCTGTGTTCGCGGGTATGCGGCTGTTTTCGCGGGTCTGCGGTTGTGTTCGCGGGTCTTCGGCTGTGTTCGCGGGT
>NW_019492482.1:0-408 GCF_002814215.2 Seriola lalandi dorsalis | reverse complement strand
CATGATGTGTGGATTATTGGAGGTGTATTAGGAGTAAGAAATAAAAAGCTGATGTGAGCTGTGGTTGCTGGAGCAGCAGAACGAGTCTCTCTCTCTCAGGATGTATTGACGTGCAAACTGCTATGAAGTGAAAGTAAGATCTCCTTTCATCCTCTCCATCCATCCTCGCCTTCTTCAAGGTCCTCTGTCTGTTGTCTGTCTTTCTTCTTCCCTGGCATGTGCTCGCTGTGTGTTTAACCAATGGCGGCTCTCTCCCTCTGTGCCCTTCACTCTCTACCCCCACACCTTATTATGCGTCATCGGAAGCAGCGGCTCAATGTTTGGAAACAGGGTGACACCTTCTGAATGGGGCCTGAGAGGCCCTCTCTCTCTCTCTCTCTCTCTCTCTCTCTCTCTCTCTCTCTCTCT
>NW_019492480.1:0-408 GCF_002814215.2 Seriola lalandi dorsalis | reverse complement strand
CACACACACACACACACACACACGTCAGTTCAAAGAAACAAAGTTTTCATTTAAAAGAAAACACAAATGCTCAACATCCCATCTGCCTGTTATCATTAACAGAGACAAGAAAAGAATCACAAGGCCGCAGCGTGTGATTCACTCATCAGGATATTCAGCGACTGTGGGTGGGGCCGTCGTCGTCCTGTCTCTACGCCACTTTTTCAGGTTTTTAATTTGTCTATATGTGTCCAAGACAGGTTCAAACAAAACCACTTCTCATTGTTTATGGGCGTCCAAGTCAGATGTTTTCTCAGCACCATTAATGATGAACACTGAACCACATGCAAGAAAAACCTTGAATCACCGCCTCTGGTTGTATGTCTCTGCGTCTCAGACTATTTCAGGTTACACCCCTGTTTGTCACTA
>NW_019492479.1:0-449 GCF_002814215.2 Seriola lalandi dorsalis | reverse complement strand
CAGACAGTGGGTCAGCTGTGGCGTTACATCAACACAGCATGTGTGTGTGTGTGTGTGTGTGTGTGTGTGTGTGTGTGTGTGTGTGTGTGCAGGTGAGCAGCACGTGCAGACGTGATGGAGAGCAGGCGTCTGTCTCATCCTTGTATAATTGTCCCTGCAGCGTCCTACTTGGGTTTTAAATGTGGGCCAGTCAGTGTGAACAGAGGGAATGTAAAGACGACCGAACCACAACCTGCTTCCAGACCTCAAGAGCAGCTGTAGTGTTGCGTTCACTGACGGCTGTTAATACTGTAAAACACTAACCCTGTAGAAACGTCATACGGTCGTTATAGTTGTTGTATGACGCGGTTCAGGTTGAACTATTTGTAAAACATGAATGTCTTTTTTTTATTATCTAATTTATCTATCAATTATAAAAGAAATAAATAGACTTATTGTCCTCACCCACA
>NW_019492478.1:0-408 GCF_002814215.2 Seriola lalandi dorsalis | reverse complement strand
AAATCTGTCCGTTATTTTCTCAATTTATCATTTAATCAAGAAAATATCAGAAGAATGAAAAATGTCCATCACAGTTTTACAATTGATACATTTAATAACAGACCAAAGATATACTGTTGTAGAAGAAAAAATGACAAACATTTTAAATTTTGATCAACTAATCAATCACTCAGTTAATGGTTTAATCTCTAAAGTGATGGATTTCCACCAGTTAAGTCCAGCATATAAAGAAAACTAGGACTTCTATTTACAAGGTCTGATGCTCCTGTTTTAATATTCAAAACCATACACCATCCTGTTTTATCTTTAGTCACTATTGCTTCACCATCACCTTTATCATCATCATCATCATCATCATCATCATCATCATTATGTAAGGTTATTAAAACATTTTCAGCTGCCGAGAAA
>NW_019492476.1:0-408 GCF_002814215.2 Seriola lalandi dorsalis | reverse complement strand
GATTCATATCCATAAACACACATATTTGTGTTTTATGAATAGATATAATAGGATCTTTATATGCTCTTTTTTTATGTCAAATGCTTTATAGCTTTTTTACAGATGTAATAAAAAAATCGAAGGAAAAAGCCTCATCATATAGTGGAATGATATATAGTCATTCAGTGCTTGTTATGCATTTTGTCTGGTGTCCTTTTTTTCTTATAAGAAATACTATTTAAAGCAAGAATAGAGGACGGGACATCTATCAGAAAAAAAAATCTAAAAAGCCACGAAGGCAGGGTATTTCTCTAAGCCTAATAATCCCATTATGATCCCAATGAAAAAAAAAGCTCTGTCAAAGCAGGGAGCATTGACGCAAGCAACTCTTGACGTCAGTAGCTGCAGTGAATGAGGGATGGGAGGGGA
>NW_019492475.1:0-408 GCF_002814215.2 Seriola lalandi dorsalis | reverse complement strand
GAGTATCTGTTTTATAAGTTGTCATTAACACGGCGAGGCGGCGCAGATGTCACTGATGTTTCTGGGGAGCATTATCTGCATTCACAAATCCATTCCTGACTTTGAAAGATCTCGTCTCAATTATTTCCTTTACACCTAAAGAACAGAAGCAGCTTCGCCAGAGCTGCGCGTCTGAAATCACCTCACAATCTTTATTTATTTATTTATTTATTTATTTATTTATTGTGTGTTGCGGTGGTCTGAAGGGGGAAAAAGCTGATGAATGAACAGCAGTTAAATGAGAGACAGAGCTCAGCACCGTCATCTGTAAAGCTTTAGCTCGGATGTCACAGTTCAATCACTGTGGATTACGGCTTTAAAAGGGGCTGACTGCCAAAATAGCCTCTGTGTGGATTTGTGTGTTTGTGT
>NW_019492474.1:0-408 GCF_002814215.2 Seriola lalandi dorsalis | reverse complement strand
TAAAGTACAAAACAAATCTCCCTGCAGAAATTTAAATGTTTATCACCTTAATTAAAATTGTATATGAATTAACTGGACAAAGGTTTAGCTCTGGCTTACAATGAATGATTACACTTTGTATAATTACAGTGGCCACCCAGCTTGTGTGTGTGTGTGTGTGTGTGTGTGTGTCACATATAAACTCACAAAAGGTGGAATCTCTATGAGAATATGTGTGAGAGCTATAATAGTCCATTGCAATGGTAATGAGAGCCAGTCATTGATTACCTGCGGCACTGAACGTCATCCACTCGCCACTCACAACATTTGTCAAAGGCTAACAAGCAGTGCAAAGATTCATGCATGGTAAACACACTCATTTACATTCCGCATGCAGCAGTTTTACATTTCACCATCCTCTCCCTGTCG
>NW_019492473.1:0-408 GCF_002814215.2 Seriola lalandi dorsalis | reverse complement strand
AAGGCAGGACAGAGCTGTAACCTTGATGCTGTATCACACACACACACACACACACACACACACACACACACACTGTACGTGCTTACATACCGATTTTTGTTTACTATTTACACTCTTTGGTTTTGTTACATGCCACAGAGTGTAGGTTTGAACAGACACAACAAACAGGCAAACACAGGCCAGAAACTAAACGACAACAAATGCAACAGTCAGTAAGTAACAGTAAGTAAAACTGACATTTAGAAACACATAAAAACAGTAGTGGAAAGTAAATAAATACTTTAGTCAGCAACTCCTCCAACCTGAACAACCACACAGGTCGTTTCTTTCAACCCTCTGATACGACCCATAGGAGTGTCTCCTGAAAGAGCACGGCAGGCGTACTAGACCTTGGTTGTCTTGGTAACA
>NW_019492472.1:0-408 GCF_002814215.2 Seriola lalandi dorsalis | reverse complement strand
GATTGAAGAAACAAGATGTTGTACACTGTGGTTAAATGCTGAGCTGGTAGCTGTGTATTTTCCCCTTGGTACTCTTTGTGCTAAGCTAGGCTAAATCCCTCCTGACTCTAGCCCTGTGTTTATGTTGCGTTCACACAACATCAGCAGAATGGGGAACACTGTAAGACCTCCAGTTGTTCTGACTGCAGAGTGTTTACATAGCCTATTATTGTGCTTTCTTCATAGTCACATGATTTGAATAGCATAAATTACCTACTTTTGCAGTGTTACTGTGTATAGCTTTGTTTTAAATTAGCTGAATCAGTTGTATGAGTGTTTGTTAAACTATTCTGTAGTTCTTTTCACTAAATGGGAGATATTGTCGCTGTCCAAAATACCTGATATAGGTAGCAGCAGCAGCAGCAGCAG
>NW_019492471.1:0-408 GCF_002814215.2 Seriola lalandi dorsalis | reverse complement strand
TGTGTGTGTGTGTGTGTGTGTGTGGTGCTGCAGTCGGCAGTGCTCGCAGCAAAACAGCAAGGAAAAATGATGGTAATAAGCTGCAGCCGACGCCTGGATTCTTCCTATATTTTCAATGCTTTTCACCTGATAGGCCCAACTCTTCTGGTACAGGTTTAAAAGCCCATAATAAGCAGCAACCAACCGGTGTTTAAAACCCACAGAACTAATTCAGTGGTCCCATATTCCCTATTCCATTTTTCCTTTCATTTTCCTGAGTTATGATGGATAGTTAGATGTAATTGTGGTTCAGTACCAAAAACCATCTCAGTAGAGAGGCTCTGAGCCGGGGTTCAGGGTTCAGGGTTCAGGGTTCAGGGTTCAGGGTTCAGGGTGGGGTTTAGGGCAAGGCTGAGAGTGGTCACTGTT
>NW_019492470.1:0-408 GCF_002814215.2 Seriola lalandi dorsalis | reverse complement strand
TTTTTTTTTTTTTTGTTTGTTTGTTGGATTCTACCTCATGCATATATCACTTCGGACAAATGTGTCTGCCAAATGAATGAATGAAAATGTAAATAAAGTTCAACCCTTTCCCCATCGAGATGATTTTAAGTCACTTATGGATAGAATAACCAAATATGAATAACAGCTATTAGATAGTACAACATTAGTCACAATGGCCTAATACACCCTGAGATATTAAAGGGATATCAACCACTTATATATATATATATATATATATATATATATATATATAAAATCTTATGAAATATATCTTCATTTTGCCCTGTGATGAACATTTTGCAGTTACAGTATTAAACAGGACTCTCCGAGGTTTGTGGGTGCCTCTCACCGTACTACACCTCTCTACATGTTGCTTCCTTCATTTTG
>NW_019492469.1:0-408 GCF_002814215.2 Seriola lalandi dorsalis | reverse complement strand
TTCATTCAGTGTTTTTGTTATAATCACAGGGGCTGTTTGATTTCCTGAACCACTCACACTGAAGGAATCCAAATCGGGAGGAGCTTATGGTAATGAAGACAACAACTCCCATGATCCCATGCTATTTCACAACGTCAGCTAACGCCGTCTTTTCTTATTGTTTCGATTGAGAGAGGCAGAAGTTTCTGACTGTGGGTTTAAACAGGGGGACATTGTAGGTAAGATGGAGTCTGCTTGGATCCAGGATCCATCAGATCGTCTAACTTCCTGACTAGTTGTAGAGTTCAGGGGCAGCAAGAGGCGGCTGGATGTGCAAGAGCGGTTTCTCATGAGTTGGAGAAGTGTAGAAAAAAAGAGAGGTAGCTGGAGGGAGGTGCGACATGGAGGCAGGTAGGATTACATAAATGC
>NW_019492468.1:0-408 GCF_002814215.2 Seriola lalandi dorsalis | reverse complement strand
TGCAAATAAATTATTTAATAAATCTTAGTATTGAATGTTAAAAGAGTAAAACTCATTTAATATTATATAATTGAGAGGTTTGCAGGATCATTGTCGATGTGCTGTCCAGACACTGGGCTGACATCACTGGTTGTTAAAATGAAAGTGTTATTTATTTGCATCCTGGATAACGGGTCATTTAAACAGCAGAGCAAGAAAAATGAGAGAAAGAGAGACTAAAACATGGAGAGTCTGAGGGACCAAGATACAAGCATGGTTTTAATTTTTACAAAGATTTTGATTTAGGTGTGAGCTGGTGCCGCAGTGACACACATGCTCTGAGCTTTTGTTTAGCAGTTTGTGAAGCTCCATGAACTCACTTGTAGTCTTAGGCTACGTACACATTACTACGATTTCATTATAAAACAT
>NW_019492467.1:0-408 GCF_002814215.2 Seriola lalandi dorsalis | reverse complement strand
AGTGCTTCCCTGCTGGTTTCCCTGATCCTTCGTCTGACTCTGATTACCCGCCTGCCTGCTCCTTCCTGGTTCGTCTGCCCCGCTGACTGCTCACCTGGTTCTGGTCCTCCTGCTCCCTCGACGACGTCTCCAGCCTGCTCCCTAAAGCTCGGCACCGACAGCCCCAGCCTTCGGGTCCATGAACTTTCCCCTCTGTGTGTGTGTGAGCTCAGTCACCTCGCTCCGTTCACCTGACCCCCGGCTCTCCAGCCCCGGACCCCTTCCTCTACCCCTAATACCCACCTGTGTGTGTTCTCTCTGCTGGTTCATTAATTAAAGTCATTACCAACTATCCACCTGTTTGGTTGTGCTGCAATTGGGTCCTACATCACCCCGTTACAAAACTCACAACACTTCTTCTGGAATGAC
>NW_019492466.1:0-408 GCF_002814215.2 Seriola lalandi dorsalis | reverse complement strand
GGTCCGAACCGATGCTCATAATCATCCTTTTCTTCTTATAAGTTTGAAGAATATAAATTATAGACTAAAGATGGATTTGGATGTGGTGCCTTTGATTTCACCCATAGATTACTGAAGAAACGTGGAGGACTGGTGAATGATAACAATGGAAGTAAGAATGAATCATTCTGCTCCTGACAGAGTCTGATATGTCGTATTCCACAGATATATCAGGATGTTGTCAGAAAACCAGACGGAGCCAAACCTGAGGTGCCGAGGTGAAAGGCAGATTAACAGGTTAACGGGGCAAAGAATTTCTGATGTGTCCCGACGTGAACACTGATTTATTTAGAAATATGAACCATGAGAGTGTGACATAAAATAATGTGAAAGTCTTGAAGCCAAATTTCAGTAAAGGCCCCTCTGCAA
>NW_019492465.1:0-408 GCF_002814215.2 Seriola lalandi dorsalis | reverse complement strand
AGCAACATCGTCTGAACCATGGTTCTTAATATGAGAAGAAACACTGACGAAGTAAATCCAGTAATAACCACGTCCAACAGTGACATTCAACAAGGTGAAATGTACCAATATGATCACATGACTGGAACAAAAAAATATGATTTCCATGTCTAAATATAATTTCTGTTAAAGTCAGACTAAAGATATATTGTAAATAAGAGCAAGAATTATCATCATGTTGATGATGAAGAGGAGGAGAGGAAGAGGAGAAGAAGAGGGGAAGAGAGGAAGAGGAAAGGAAGAAAAGAGGAGAGGAAGAGGGGGGGAGAGGAAGAAAAGAGGATTGGAAGAAGAGAGGAAGAGGGGAGGAAGAGGAGAGGACTGAAATAATTAACAGTGAGACTAATTGTTCTAATCAAAGACATCAGA
>NW_019492464.1:0-408 GCF_002814215.2 Seriola lalandi dorsalis | reverse complement strand
TACTGATCTGGATTCAGATCTGGAGACTGAAGTTCACTGATATCACTGCTGTGTTCATGAAACCAGTTTGAGATGACTTTTGCTTTGATACAGCAGGATAATGCTCCATGTCACAATGTTCATTATTCTCGAAGTAACCATTAGAAGATGGTAAACCGTGGCCGTAAAGGGTTGGACATGGTCAACAACAATACTCAGATAGACTGTGTCATAGAAACCATGATGGACTGGTGTAGCCTTAATGCCATAATTTAGAATTTACTCTCGTTGAAATGGGGCACCAGTCCTCTGGGAGGACAACAATGAATTACTTCATTGCCAAATTTATCAATCTAATATCGGAAGCCGTGACTTCTCGATTCAATGGATCTCCAGTCTCTACGTCAAAAGAATACAACAGGACAACAA
>NW_019492463.1:0-408 GCF_002814215.2 Seriola lalandi dorsalis | reverse complement strand
AAAAGTAGCAATAAAACAATGTAAAAATTATTATATTATATTATATTATATTATATTATATTATATTATATTATATTATAAGTAACAGCCCTGCAATCAAAATCCTACTTACTGTAAGTAAGAGTAGCTGCAGAACAATGGCCCTTGTGACTGATCTAATGCTAGTTAATACATTATTAAATTGTTGATGCAGCTCATCAAATGCGTATGTAGCATGTTACTGTTGTAGGAGGGTGAGGTGGAGGTACTTTTAAAAACTTAACATACAGTTTGGTAGTTTAGTCTAGTGGTAACATGAACATTAAAAGTCACAAATTCAGACATTTTCCCACCTGTGGTCGTTTCAGAGAAGACGCTGTCCAGCTGCGACACGGCAGCGTACCTGTCCTGGGGGTTCGAGCCGCCCAC
>NW_019492462.1:0-443 GCF_002814215.2 Seriola lalandi dorsalis | reverse complement strand
TGTGTGTGTGTACGTTCACTAACAGCAGGTGTGTGTGTGTGTACGTTCACTAACAGCAGGTGTGTGTGTGTGTGTACGTTCACTAACAGCAGGTGTGTGTGTGTGTGTACGTTCACTAACAGCAGGTAGGTGTGTGTGTGTGTGTGTGTGTACGTTCACTAACAGCAGGTAGGTGTGTGTGTGTGTGTGTGTACCTCCATGCTGGGGCAGTCGGCTTTGCTGCGGATCAGAGTCGTCGGGATGTCGGTGTCAGTGAACTCATCATCCAGGTCGACCACGTACGCCATCCTGCCCGGCAGGAAGAGCTCGTTCCTCTCCACCTGACCGGACCTGAACACCACACGGTAGATGTTCCTACCTGACCGGGGAGGAGGGGAGGGGGAGGAAAGGGACGTATCAGAAAGAGAATCACTGGTAACTAGTCAGTAACTAGTCAGTAACTA
>NW_019492461.1:0-408 GCF_002814215.2 Seriola lalandi dorsalis | reverse complement strand
AAAAGGTACAACTCATCCTCTCCACGCCTGGAGAGCAACTGAAGCCCCGAGCTGAGGCGGTGAGGTTGTGAGGTTGTGGGAGAGAGCGGAGGCTGCTATGCATCCCATCCTGAGCCGATATTATTAAGCCCAGTGACAATCATTGTCTGTTATTGTTATTGGATCCTGTGTCAGCTCTCGGTTTGTTCCTGTGCTTTTGCAAGTGAAGCCCTGTTTATTGCCTCAGGTGTAAATCGGGTTCATCCTGTGTTTCTTTTAATGGCCCGAGGCCTTGTAAACTGTAGTTTTCTTTTATGTGGTCAGCCGCCTCCGATTTATGGACTCTGTCCACACTGTCTTTTTAAAAGTAAACGTGGGACAGAGCCCAGATAATGGTTGTAAATACCACTGTCTCGTTTGATGGCATTT
>NW_019492460.1:0-408 GCF_002814215.2 Seriola lalandi dorsalis | reverse complement strand
AATGTTAGCACGCTAACAAACTAAACTAAACGTGGTGAACGTTGTAGCTGCTTAGCATCGGCATGTTGGTGTTGTATTCTTAAGTTGTGTCATTGCTAGCATTTTAGCATTTTTATGTTAGCGTTTAGCTCAAAGCAACACTGTTGCTGTGTCTGTCTGTGCGTCCACATGCAGTGACACTGTGAACACGGTAAACTCACCGGCGCATAGTGTGAATTCCAACAGGGTCTCAAATCAAACACCCGCCATCGTTTCACATCCAACTTTTTGACCGTTTTGAGCGCACAGCACGCTGCCGCACTTTTCAATCAGAGGAGGTTTGACACGACCGTCATTTCCTCGTGTTGTCACGCCTCCAGCAGAGCTGTGTGTCCCTTGTCACTGATTGGTGCCTCGCCAAAACTTTTC
>NW_019492459.1:0-408 GCF_002814215.2 Seriola lalandi dorsalis | reverse complement strand
TCATTTTTGTGTGTTCCATTTCTTGTTCCAGGTGTTGTCCAGGTGTTATGAACAACTATGAGGTCATCCGTCAGATCGGGGAGGGTGCGTTTGGGAAAGCCTTCCTGGTCAGAGACAAAGGTGGAGGTGGAGACAGGCAGTGTGTGGTCAAACAGGTCAACCTCAGAAAGGTAACAAGGGCAGCATGTGAACAGTTTCTGTCCAACACATGTTCTCGTAGCTCACCTGCAGTACAGCTATTGTTTATTTGTTGGTTTATTTAAAAGGAATGGTTTGATACTCTGGGAAATGAGCTTATTTGCTCTCTAGCTGAGAGTTAGATGATAAAATTCACACCGTTCGTCTGTCTGATTATTATGAAGCTACTGCTGTTTAACGGTGGGTGTCGGGAATATTTCTTGGTTGGGT
>NW_019492458.1:0-408 GCF_002814215.2 Seriola lalandi dorsalis | reverse complement strand
GGAAGCTGTATGTGTGTCTGGAAACACAACTGTGTGTGTGTGTGTGTGTGTGTGTGTGTGTGTGCGCGTACGCACAAGAGGGAAAGAAAATTTAACATGCAATTTTCAATGTGCAGTTGCTCATGTCTGTTTGTTTTGTTGTGTCCTTCTTTTTGTTTATCTCCTTTGGCTCGGATGTGTTTGTCTCTGTTTGTTATTATCTGGAATGTTTGTGTGTGTGTGTGTGTGTGTGTCTGAGTGAGTGAGAGACAGACATACTCCGAATGTGTGTTTACTCATGTATGAAAAGAGATGACCAAAATCCTAGTGTGAAAGAGAGTGATAGGAAAAGATGAGGGGGGGGGGGCGCAGTGTGTGTCTGTGTTTATGACAAAATTAGATAACAAAGGAAAAAGAAAAAGAGTGTGT
>NW_019492457.1:0-408 GCF_002814215.2 Seriola lalandi dorsalis | reverse complement strand
TTTTTTTTTTTCTCCTCTCCTTTAGGGATACTAGTTAACCATTTTGAATGATTTTAATGAAGAAAATACCCAAGTGTTTTTAGACATCCATGGTTACCTTGAGCCAGAGCCCCCGGAACACTCTTCAGAGTGTTACGTTTAACCCCAACCTAACCCTAACCCTTCAATTATGAATTGGTGCTCGCTGAAGACCTGGATTCAGAACCACAACACTACATTGACTACATTATGGTACTCTCACCTTGTCTTCTTCAAAGCCCTCCCGATCAGGGTTGCGGACATCATTCTTTGTCATACTCTCTCCCATGGTTTCCTGCTTGAAAAGACAAATCATGGAATTTGCAATCTGAATTTTGTATTTAAGGTGCTTGTGCGCAGAAAATGGTAGATTTCCTCCTGCTCAAATGT
>NW_019492456.1:0-408 GCF_002814215.2 Seriola lalandi dorsalis | reverse complement strand
CACACACACACACACACACACACACACACACGCACACACAAGAAAAACACTTTTCACTGTTGCTCTGCTTCACATTCATCCTCTAGAAAAACACACTCACTGTAATAGTTTGTTCATCCACATAAACAGTTCTTCACACACATTTTCTTTCTCTCAAACACACACACACACACACACACACACAACTTTCTGAGGAGGGAGGTGTAGGGAGGGAGAGGACAGGGGTGTTTCACAAATTGCATGCAGACTTTTTGCATCAAGTGTCAGCCCTCCTGCCTCCTCTTCTTCTTCCTCCTCCTCCTTCCTCACTCTGCTGAACTCTTAAGTCAAACACCCCCTCAGTACGAGCCGTGACGGAGCAAACACTGCCCACATGGGTTAGAAACTCACCAGAGGAGCAAGGTTTTC
>NW_019492455.1:0-408 GCF_002814215.2 Seriola lalandi dorsalis | reverse complement strand
AACTAAATTAGACATCTTCATTAATTGGTGTTTAAAAATTTGAGTTATCACAGAAATGAAAAATGACATTTTATGAGGGCTGATTCTAACTCCATGGGCTAATTTATTCAGTCTTCACAGGTCTCAAGTGTAAACACTCTTGATTGGTTTAATTCCACTTTATGATGTGTTAAAAAAAAAAAAATACAAAAAAGAGGGAATGCCCATTCTGATACTTTGGAGCCACATAGGTGATGTTAATCTTCTACGATCTTTAGTGTTGTGGTCCATAAAGCCATAGTGACATACAAGCACCGTGAGCCTCCCTTGGGTGCAGCTCTCAGTGAAGCATCTCACAGTTGTGCCCAGGTGAAATATATCAATATCTGTGGGCTGATAACCGTTTAAGCCAGTTCGATCTCGCTGCGT
>NW_019492454.1:0-408 GCF_002814215.2 Seriola lalandi dorsalis | reverse complement strand
CACACACAAACATACACACACACACCACCACCACCACCAGACAACAACAACAATAAAAGTTAACAATAATGCACCTTTAAAAGACTTCCTTATCCCCCTACATAAACACATGAACACTAAAATTTTTTGCATAAATGAACAATAACAAAACAAAACATTAGCGGGAAGTGTATGAGGTACAGTAAATGGTGTGAGCATATGTGTATCAGTAGAGTTATAACTGGAAGTGGAAGTGAGAATAGCATTGGCTGCATGAACCTTATGAGACTGGACTGGTCAGCTGATGCCCACACAGCTGTGAATCAGCTGGTGATTGTGAGGCATGAATGAAGCAACTGATGCCCAACCTGTGGGCCATGAAGGTATTGCAAGTGGGCTAACAAAGCATTTGCAAACAGTACAATTTTG
>NW_019492453.1:0-408 GCF_002814215.2 Seriola lalandi dorsalis | reverse complement strand
CTGACAGCTCACCTGTCTGACAGCTCACCTGACTGACAGTCACACTGTAGTAACAGTATCAAATACTCCATCGTCAACATCCTAATGTCTGTTCAGATTGACGTGTGTCAGTTTTCCTGCTGCTCAGTTTCATCTGCAGTGAGTCATGTCCAGGACCAGGACCAGGACCAGGACCAGGACCAGGACCAGGACCAGGACCAGGACTGATCACTGATCACGTCTCTTATTGAACGGTAAAAAACTGTGTTTGATGTCAAAACATCCAGCATGTTCCTAAAAGGGGAGGAGCTTCACATTGTAGCAAATCAGGTTTCTGTCAGTTAATGTTTTCATTCCTCCGCCCGGCGACAGTCAGAGCAGCAGCCATTTTGTTTTCAAGTTGTCTGTCTGTCCCATTCTCATGGACAC
>NW_019492452.1:0-408 GCF_002814215.2 Seriola lalandi dorsalis | reverse complement strand
ACACACACACAGACACACACAAGCACACACACACACACACACACAAGCACACACACACACACACAAACACTCAGTTATCTTAATACATGGCAAATGTGATCTTGTGTATCTGTGTGTGTACTTCCTTAGTAAACAAATGTCTTCTTGTCTTATGACTTGAAATGCAGATTATGTAACTTCTGCCTCTGAATCACAACAATGACAAAAGACAGAGTTTGGTGAAATTGTGAAGTAGCGAAGGATCATGGGAGTTGTTCGGATTCCTTCAGTGTTCATCGTTCAGGAGGATTTTAACCTTGAGCTGAAGAAATGGACCTGGTGATTAAATCCAGTACAAACACTGAATAAAGCAGCTTCACATCAGGTGTGTACAGGTGAGCTTGTCAGGTGGAGGTATGTTACTGAAAA
>NW_019492451.1:0-1370 GCF_002814215.2 Seriola lalandi dorsalis | reverse complement strand
ACATGAAAAAACTTCATAATATAGGTAGACATAATAATGTAATGGTATAGCAAGGCATAAAAACGTCAAAAAACGTCATAGAATAGCAAGGCATAAAAACACCAAAAAACGTCATAGTATAGTATGGCATAAAATGGCAAAAAATGTCATATTACAATGAGGCATAAAAACATCAAAAAACGTCATAATATAAGTAGACATAATAACGTCATGGTATAGCAAGGCATAAAAACGTCAAAAAACGTCATAAAATAGCAAGGCATAAAAACACCAAAAAACTTAATACTATAGTATGGCATAAAATGGCAAAAAATGTCATATTACAATGAGGCATAAAAACATGAAAAAACTTCATAATATACATAGACATAATAATGTAATGGTATAGCAAGGCACCAAAAAACATCATAGTATACTATGGCATAAAATAGAAAAAAATGTCATATTACAATGAGGCATAAAAACATCAATAAACGTCATAATATAGGTAGACATAAGAATGTCATGGTATAATGAGGCATAAAAGCATCAAAAAATGTCATAGTATAATATGGCATAAAATGGCAAAAAATGTCATAGTATAGTATGGCATAAAATGGCAAAAAATGTCATATTACAATGAGGAATAAAAACATGAAAAAACTTCATAATATACGTAGACATAATAATGTAATGGTATAGCAAGGCACCAAAAAACATCATAGTATCCTATGGCATAAAATGGCAAAAAATTTTGTATTACAATGAGTCATAAAGACATCAAAAAACGTCGTAATATAGGTAGACATAATAATGTCATGGTATAGTGACGCATAAAAACATCAAAAAACGTCATAATATAGGTAGACATAAGAATGTCATGGTATAATGAGGCATAAAAGCATCAAAAAATGTCACAGTATAGTATGGCATAAAATGGCAAAAAATGTCATAGTATAGTATGGCATAAAATGGCAAAAAATGTCATATTACAATGAGGCATAAAAGCATGAAAAAACTTCATAATATAGGTAGACATAAGAATGTCATGGTATAATGAGGCATAAAAACATCAAAAAACATCATAGTATAGCAAGGCATAAAAACACCAAAAAACATCATAGTATAGTATGGCATAAAATGGCAAAAAATGTCATATTACAATGAGGCATAAAAGCATGAAAAAACTTCAGAATATAGGTAGACATAAGAATATCATGGTATAGCAAGGCATAAAAACATCAAAAAACGTAATAAAATAGCAAGGCATAAAATTCTAGTGTAATATGGAAGCACACACTCCAAGTATCCTTAAGTGGGATTTGAACCCATGACCCATTGATTGAGAAGCAGCTGTTCTATCCACTACCCCACTACTCCATCCGTTAACA
>NW_019492450.1:0-408 GCF_002814215.2 Seriola lalandi dorsalis | reverse complement strand
CTCTTTATAGCCAGTGATGGTCCTCATCCCCTTCCACACCTCTCTGGTGTTGTTGTGCTGCAGCTTCCTCTCTTTCTTTTTGTAGTCCTCCTTCTCCTGCTTTAATCTCCTCTTCAGCTCATGTTGCTCACACCTGAGCTTCTCCCTGTCTCCATCCCTGAAGGCCTCTTTTTTCTGCTTGAGGAGGGTCTTGATGTTACTGATGATCCAGGGTTTGTTGTTTGGAAAGCAGTGTACAGTCCTTGCTGGTATCACAGTGTCCATACAGAAGTAAATGTAGTCTGTGGTACATTCAACCAATCTATCAAGGTCAGAGTCCTTGCTTTTATCATTTCCCTGTGACTCCAACAGGACATTCCAACCTGTGCACTCAAAACAGTCTTTTAGAGACTCACTGGCCTCTGGGGT
>NW_019492449.1:0-408 GCF_002814215.2 Seriola lalandi dorsalis | reverse complement strand
CTCCCTCTCTTCCTCCCTTTGCTCTCTCCTCCTTTTTTCTATTTTTGAGTAAATTAAAAAGGAAAAAAAAAAAATTCTGTTACTTGTAAAAGTATGTTTTCATTGAGCAAACCCACGCCTTGGCAGCAGACTTTGATGCTTGTGATCTGCACAGATGTTACCTACTTCAACACTTAAGGAAATGGCAGGTATTCATTCTCAGCATTTATTTAGCGCACGATCTATCTTTGTTCAGTTTCTCTTAATCATGACGAGATGGCAAGACAGTTCAAATGGAGAAACTATGTTTGCACATTAAGGAGAGTTCAGATGTTCACAAAGTCCCTTTACATGTTACAGTATCGTAAAGAACGTGTGAAGATATTTTGGGCAAATGTCAAAACTTTAATAAAATACCGATCTCTACCT
>NW_019492448.1:0-408 GCF_002814215.2 Seriola lalandi dorsalis | reverse complement strand
CCCCCTGCCACTGCTTCTTGACAAAATACAGAGTGCATCCCTGGCTCAGCCTCTCAAAGAGCCCAGGTACATTATGGAAATTGCCCTGTCGTCTTCTGTCTCATAGCGTAGTCCTCTGAGCTTCACAGTCACACTCATTTCCCAGTGCTCGCTGTCAGCACTGTAGCTTTTAACACACAGCAGTTGATAGCTTGTACAGAACACATGCACACACATGCAGCCTTGAGTGTTTGAGTGCAAGTGCGTGTGTGATCGTGCTGAAGGAGTGTAAAGAGCGGGAACATAATTTCAGTATTTAAACAAGTGACAACAGTTTAACAGTGTATGACATGTCATCGTCCCCCCCCCCCCCATGTAAGCCTCTGAAATGTGCTGACATTGCTGAGAAGCTGTTGGAATAGACACACC
>NW_019492447.1:0-409 GCF_002814215.2 Seriola lalandi dorsalis | reverse complement strand
TGTGTGTGTGTGTGTGTGTGTGTGTGTGTGTGTTTTTGTGGAGGACAGAGACACTTAGGCTTTGCAGTAAACACTCATCTCTTATTAACACACCACATCTCTAAAACATGAAGCTCTGTCGGCGGAGAAGAATCCGTCCTCCGTACGCACCAGGCTGCAGGGAAATATTTAACACACACTCTGACCTCCACACACACGCACGCACGCACGCTGATGAGGTGTGTGTGTGAGTGTGTGTGTGTGTGTGGTCAGACGAGGGTAATATCTGCTGACTGATGGTGGTGACGACAGGAAGGTCCTGAAGCAGCCATCACTAACCAGGACTGTAAACACACCGAGGGAGAAGGAGGGGGGAGTGTGTGTGTGTGTGTGTGTGTGTGTGTGTGTGTGTGTGTGTGTGTGTGTGTGT
>NW_019492446.1:0-409 GCF_002814215.2 Seriola lalandi dorsalis | reverse complement strand
CTTGCTCACCCCAGCTGCCAGCCACACCCACCTCGTCAGTCACTCCATCCACCTGTTCACTCAGCTGCAGCTCTTCAGCAATCAAGCTCCAATCTCCTCCACACTCACTGCGAGATTGTTCTTTGTCCTCATGCAAGACTCTCCAGCGATCACCCTTCGACTGATCTCCCGGTTCCGACCCTGCCTGCTCCCGACCTTCCCGCCTTGTCTCTGCCCTGGTAAATACTTCAGCCCTTCTGTTTTTGACCACGAATCTGCCTTGCCCCTTCCTGGTCTTGGTCTGCCTGTTCTCGGGGCTGCTCTGAGTCCTTCGCCTCCACTGTTGCAGCATGAGAACTTTCCTGCTGGTTCTTCGGTCCTCTGCCTCATCAACAGCTTCATTCCGGGCCCTCGGATTTTCCCCAAGCCC
>NW_019492445.1:0-409 GCF_002814215.2 Seriola lalandi dorsalis | reverse complement strand
CATTGCCAACTGCTAAAGAAAACTAGCATGAAAACAACATTAACGCCAGCAACTGAATATTAGACAATACACTACTTACTGCAGCACAGCAATAAGCTCTGTTAAGAAATAATGGGTTTCTGCCCACTAAAACGCTAAAGGGCCTTTAATTTGGAATGGTTGAAAAACAGTAAATTTAACACAGCAAATGGGAGCAACTGAAAACGAGGCTTCGTACTAAAATACCGCTATGACCAACTCGACTTATCAAACAGAGGGAGTTAGACATAAAGACCTGCCTCTAATAAAAGTCTGTGACCTTCTGGAGTTGAAGTAAAGAAAGACTAAACTATTATTGATCCAGACTTGGGCTGTGAGCTGTGTGAGAGACACAAAATAAAGATATTCTTCTAACTGTTTCTCTGAGTGA
>NW_019492444.1:0-583 GCF_002814215.2 Seriola lalandi dorsalis | reverse complement strand
TCAGGGACATATAAGGATTTTCAACAGGTCAATCTTGAAATACACAAAATAAGAATATTCTTTGCAATTGTTGAAATATTACAAATGTTGTGCACATGTAAATTCGTATTAAAATTTTAATTGAAGCGATTTTTGTGTTTTTTCGCCAGGCCCTTAATAAATGTCATGTGGTGCGACCCAGATTTATCTTAAAATTGTTTAATTTCCTCAACATGCTTAACTTTTTTTTTTTTTTTTTTACAGGTTCTCAGTAATATAAAGCGTTTTTGTAAGTAATGATCTTATATTGTTGTTGTACAATGTCACAGTCGCCGTCTTAAATGCACTGAACAGACTTGTTTTTCCTATATCTTCCTGTATCAGTGATTAATATTTTGGCCACAGAAATGAGATATTTTATTCTGAATTTAATTTAGTTATTGCTATTATTGGTTTCACCATATAATATTTTCACACATTAAATTACAAAGGTTTGAGAAAAGTAAAGTAAAGTGAATACATATCTGGAAGAGTTACTATATATATATATATATATATATATATATATAAAACCAGAGGGTGTGAGGAGAATGACTTACTCTGG
>NW_019492442.1:0-409 GCF_002814215.2 Seriola lalandi dorsalis | reverse complement strand
ACTGAGAAATGCAGAATAGGTGGAAGGCACTGAAAAATAAATTGTGGGTGGTCCACAAACCGCTTGGATCAGGACGATATGATGGAAGCTGACATTGTCCTGTACTGTCACATATCAGTGCTACTCTGCATCAACCATGTGGTCGGCTGATATCACAGTGTTGAAAGATAGATAGATAAATAGATAGATAGATAGATAGATAGATAGATAGATAGATAGATAGATAGATAGATACTTTATTAATTAATTAATTCATGTGTTTGTTAGCTCATTGTTGTTAATAATAACAATAACTAATAAAAACTGTTAATAATAAATAAACAATAATACTCCTCATAGTCCACTTCCTCTGGCTGAGGTGTTGTATAGCCTGATGGCAGTGGGAACAAAGGATCTCATGAACCTCTCT
>NW_019492441.1:0-409 GCF_002814215.2 Seriola lalandi dorsalis | reverse complement strand
TTAGACATAAAGACCTGTTACCTTCAGCAGGTGAGGTAAATTAAATCCCGCCCACTTTTTGAGGAAATACAGGCACCACAGTTGTTGAAAACTGTTGTGGAGCCACTGTAAACGCCCCCTGATGAAGTAATAGAAACAGTTCACGCCACATTATTTTGAAAGAGCAACAGCCAATAGGAATAGTCCAACACTCGGCCGACCAATGGTGAAACTTGATCTCTCCACTCAATCACTTAGTCAATTCCCCACTTCTACTTTTCATGTGGAATTTACCATTCAGTTTTTAAAGCTGTTCCTAACTGTGACAGCTGGAGGGCGGAGGGCAGAGGGCAGAGGCTGGAGGGTGGAGGGTGGAGGGTGGAGGCCAGGCCAGGAATTTCGTCATTTTAGGGGCAAGGTCATTTGGCCT
>NW_019492440.1:0-409 GCF_002814215.2 Seriola lalandi dorsalis | reverse complement strand
GTCACATTCAGTGTCTGCTTGAGGTTCCCAGGTCCACAACTGATCCATCGCTAATCAGCTGACCACATGGAAGAAAACATTTCCCTGCTGTCTGACTTGGCAGATTCACAGGAGGTGGAGCATCAGAAAATAAGGATATACAGTACATGCTGTCCACCACAAAACCAGCACACATTTTCAGTGTTAGATGAGAAGATACTGTGAAGATACTGTACAGGTATGTGCAGCTACAGCCATCAGCTAAGCTAAGCTAAGCTAAGCTAAGCATGTCCTGACTCTAGCTTTGTATTCACTGCACAGACATGAGAGTGGTGTGGATCCAGCTCAGCATATCACATCTGAAGAAGTAATGATAAGTTCATCACGATGATCAGTGTTATTATTATCATCATTATTATTATTACTTCAG
>NW_019492439.1:0-409 GCF_002814215.2 Seriola lalandi dorsalis | reverse complement strand
AATTCTGGTTATGGATGGGCTCACAGCGTATCTGAAAATGGGATGGCTTCGTCATCAGGAGAGCATGAACGTGTTCTCTGAATGTCACGGCAGCTGCCCATGAGGTTTTTACATTTCCTGTGTACAAGTGGAAAAAAGAAAAAGGTTTTTGGCTGAATAGCGGCGACGGGGGAAAGGTCAGGAAACAGGATTCATCATGTGTGGACTATGAACGTGTCTATCAGGTTTTTATTACACTCTGAGCAGTTTTTGTCAAAATGACCAAGGCATGACTACACAGACTGTAGCCCTGACTGACTGACTGACTGACTGACTGACTGACTGACTGACTAACTAACTGACTGACTGACTGACTGATTCTTCTTCCTTCCCCATCACTCATACCAGCTCACTGGAAACACAGACCGTT
>NW_019492438.1:0-409 GCF_002814215.2 Seriola lalandi dorsalis | reverse complement strand
TTCTCTGGTCCTGTTGCTCCTCCTCTCTTTGAGGCCTCCTCTGGCAGACCTCCAGCCTCCTGTCTCTCCCTGCTCCGGCCTCTTAGAGACCTCCTGCCGGCGGAGGCGGATCTGACCTCCTTCCTGTCTCACCTGGTCGAAGTCCTCCAGGGTCTCTTCCCCTCTGTGGGAGGGGCCCTGCAGGCTCTTGCTCGCGCCTCCCCCCGTCGCCTCCAGGAGAACCTGTTCGGAGGGAAGTTTCTGAAGAACGCTGCGGCCTTCAACCTCAGCGGGGCGGTGGGACCTCGAGGAGCTCTGGGCCTGGAGCGGCTCTCCTCTCAGAGCGGCCTCCAGAAGAACCGGGACCTGGTCCAGACCGTCAGCAGAGCCCTGGAGGATCCTGCCTTCCTCTCCGCCCTCCGACACACAC
>NW_019492437.1:0-409 GCF_002814215.2 Seriola lalandi dorsalis | reverse complement strand
GTGTGTGTGTGTGTGTGTGTGTGTGTGTGTGTGTGTGTGTGTGTGTGTGTGTGTGTGTGCGCGCGCCTGCCTGCCTGCCTGCCTGCCTGCCTGCCTCTTGCAGGCCCCTTCCCTGAGCCTCATGACCTCTATTACAGTGCTGGGATTGGTAGCTTTTCCCTCTACTCCCAACACATTTTTTCACTTTGGTTGGTCCAGAGTTCAGTTCCCATCATTAAGTTTGCCTGTAGATACTCAGTATTTTAAGACCCTGTCGTCTTGATCTGTAACTGAAAATCTTCTTTTTCTAAGTGTTGATCCATCTTCAACACACTCTGTGTTACACGAGAGGTACAGAATGACATGAGAACAACACAGAGTACATGTAAAGCCATTATAGACCTATAGTATCCATACGTGCATTATTGCT
>NW_019492436.1:0-409 GCF_002814215.2 Seriola lalandi dorsalis | reverse complement strand
CTTCAACAGTGTTGTTAATGACTTCGATGGATGAACTTCTACTGGGTGAGTACAGGTTTCTGTTTTTATGGAGCGGGATCAGGGATTTAAATCTTCAACAGTGTAATCCTTACCTCTCATATGTTGCACCTGCTGTAATGTGTGTGTGTGTGTGTGTGTGTGTGTGTGATAGCGTGGCCGCTGTGCCATTCATTATGAATTCTATAAATACAGTGATTGTGTGATCAGGTGTCGCCATCCATTCATTCATACTGTGTAGACCTGTAATGAGCTTCTCTCGGTGGTTATTTGTCCCATGCTAACTGCTACAAAGTGTAGGCTAGCTTTGTGTTGGTTTGTTAGTGTTGGCTGAATAAAGCTAGTTCAGATGTTTGATAGTTGCCGTGGTCGTTTGAGTCCAGGACAGGCT
>NW_019492435.1:0-409 GCF_002814215.2 Seriola lalandi dorsalis | reverse complement strand
GCAATTCCTGCTATGATTTTTTAACTTGACTTATATGGTGATGTAATTTAACACATTTACCCACATTACATGTCAGTGCACATCACCCAATGCTGGAAAACTCAAAATACCTAATACATGTGGAGATCCACACCTTGGTACACTGATGCAACATCACACTCGAACCTCTCGGTGCTATTTCAAAGGTAGAAAACTCCCAGTGCTTCAACGGTGTAGCTGGCTTCTCAGCTCTGAGTTTTAGTATATCTTCTTAATAAATAGCCAGTTACCCAAATACAAAAACATAAACAATGCAGCATGCATCTGAATTCAACACTAATTGGTCTGTTTGTGACGTTGTCAAAGCTGTTGTAGCCTATGAGTCGTGCAAGCATCATAGGCTATTACGCTGGCGGGCTCTGTCTTACGT
>NW_019492434.1:0-409 GCF_002814215.2 Seriola lalandi dorsalis | reverse complement strand
GTACAAAAAGAGGTTACGCTATTAGCTTGCACAAAGAACAGAGCAGTCTGGCCTTGGCCTTCCTCAGGGAATTAATCCTCACCAAACAACATCTTCTGATGTCAGACGACTGAAAAAACCTGCAACTTCTTAACATTGGAAGCACATATGTTTGAGACAGCAGATTGATTGACAAATTAATTGCTGATGGTGATGTAATTGACTTTCCTTTTTATATGGGGGTAATTATTCAATGATGCACCACTATCTGTATGAAACCAGAGTACAAGTCACCCATTACAAATACGCTATGACAGCAGGTATTCTCTCATCAATTCATGTGAGGAGACGTAAGAGGAAATACGCAGACGCATGCACGCGCACGCACGCACGCACGCACGCACGCACGTACGTACGCACGCACACACAC
>NW_019492433.1:0-409 GCF_002814215.2 Seriola lalandi dorsalis | reverse complement strand
TTAAAGTTCCTCCAGACGTGTTTTAAACTCAGTAAAAAATAGTTTTACATGGTTTTCACACATAAAAAGTGAAAAAGAAAAAGTGAAAATGTGGAAACTCATCTACTCTTACTTCCTCATGGAGAAACCTGGATCAGGCCTTGAGCCCCGCCCACCACCTGCTGGCTCCAGGTGGACAGGTGACAGAGCAGAGCATCAAGATGGTGAGAGGAGGAAACAGCAGAGAGACTCAGTCAGACCCAGACTCAGACTCAGAGGAGTCTGAGACCAGAACCAGAGACTAGCAGACGGGTCAGAACCGTTAGCATGGTTAGCATCTTTTATTTGTTTATGTTTTTTGTTAGCTTGTAACTGGCAGTGGCTGACAAAGTGTTAGCGGTTGTGCTAATGCTAACTCTCTCTCTCTGTA
>NW_019492432.1:0-646 GCF_002814215.2 Seriola lalandi dorsalis | reverse complement strand
TGTAGATCCCCCCCGCCCCCCCCAGACCAGACTTTGACGCGTCCAGAGAGAAGCTGCAGAAGCTGGGGGAGGGAGAAGGATCCATGACCAAGGAGGAGTTCACTAAGATGAAGCAGGAGCTGGAGGCGTGAGTCAGCACTAACTAACTAACTAACTAACCAACCGGTCAGTTATGATCAGTTAATCCACTGTCCTCACTCTGACCGCCGTGTGTCTGCACTCAGAGAATACCTGGCCATCTTCAAGAAGACCGTCGCCATGCATGAGGTCTTCCTGTGTCGCGTGGCGGCTCATCCTGTCCTCAGGAAAGACCTCAACTTCCACGTCTTCCTGGAGTACAACCAGGACGTGAGTAACACACACACACACACACACACACACACACACACACACACACACACACACACACGTATGTATCAAGTGAATCACTGAGCTGAGAGTTCACCTGTGTAGGTTTTATGTATTGATATATATAAGTTAATAAAAACAACACTGCTTCATCAGTGTTTAGGTGAATACGAGCCTTGATGCAGATTAAGACTCAACTCATTTCCTGTCAGCTGCATGTAGCATGTAAATATATTTTCTAACCGTTTTAGCTGCTGCACGTGGAGACGGAGACGTTTCAGTGACGTTTTCTGTCAAA
>NW_019492431.1:0-504 GCF_002814215.2 Seriola lalandi dorsalis | reverse complement strand
TGGTAAAATCGCCTGAATCCTCAGTTGAGGGGAACATGCAATTCTACCCCCGGTTGTATAATGGCCTATGTCAAAAGTGTGACTCTTTTGTTGAGTTTTTTGTGTTTCCTGAAAAACCTGAAAAAATGACTTAGGCCATTATTTTAAGAGGGTGTCGATATTATAGTAAGGCATAAAAATGTCAAACAAAACGTCAAAGTATTGTACGGCATGAAAATGTAAAAAAAAAGTCATAGTATAGTAAGGCATAAAAAAGTGATAAAAATGTCATAGTATATTAAGGCATAAAAACGTCCAAAAAAAGTCATAGTGTAGTAATGCATAAAAACTTTTTAAAAATGTCATAATATAGTAAGACGTAAAAATGTTGAAAAACATCATAGTATAGTAAGCCATTAAAACATGAAAAACATCATGTTATGATAAGGCATACAAAGTCATAATGTAGCAAGGCATTAAAAAACATCACAGCATGGCAAAGCCAAAGAAGTCAAAGTATAGTAA
>NW_019492430.1:0-588 GCF_002814215.2 Seriola lalandi dorsalis | reverse complement strand
TGCACATTATAGCTCTAATAAAGCTGTTATCAGCCCGTGAAGGAGATGGCAAACAGGTGAGAAAGAACGAGAGAGAGAGAGATGGCAAACAGGCGACTGAGGGTTCTGATATGTCAGCAACAGAAATTAGCTAACTGCACTCCTGACTGTGACACAGGCAGGTAGAGAATAAACCCACCCCTCTCTCTCTCTCGCTCTCTCTCTCTCTCTCTCTCTCTCTCTCTCTCTCCCTCTCTCTCTCCCTCTCCCTCTCTCTCTCCCTCTCCCTCTTCTCCTTTCCTTTAATTCTCCTTCTCTGCCTCTACAAACCAGAGAGAGAGAGAGGGAACAAGCGAGAGGGAGAGAGAGCGTCAGCCGGTGAATTTTTACAGCTCTCCAAAATCATTATTGGCAATTAGCGTTCGTCAGGGAAGACAGCAGCTGCTTGTAATTACAGGTAGCCCCTCATTACTTCTCAGTGTAGGGGAGAGGAGGGATGGGAGAGGAGGGATGGGAGGGAGAGGAGGGAGAAAACATGTTCCAGAGCCAGTGTTTATATTTATTTATATATTTCTTTACCCGTGATGTTGAGCCACATAATGTATACCA
>NW_019492429.1:0-409 GCF_002814215.2 Seriola lalandi dorsalis | reverse complement strand
ACATAACCAATATAGTCAGTGGTATATTCATTATTAAGAATCAACAGTATGGACGTGTATATACACTGGGGGGTGTGATTTAATCAGTGGTATAAACAAGTCTTACTTATAAAAGTGAACGACAGCATGTTACTCACCTAGATCCTCCTCACTGTGTCTGGACTCTCTGCCGTTGGTGAGACAGGTGGAGGCGGTATTGCATCTGTACTGGCTCAGGTCCTGATGAAGACAGGTATGCTGAAATCTCCGGAGTAACAGTAATGTAAAGTGTTGAACTGATCGACGTGTATTCAGTCGGTCTACTGGGTCCATACAATCTCAAGCTCGGCATCAAATCGCATCTCTTTACTCTCAGGAGCCGTCTCCAGCGGTGGAAAGCCACACCGAGATTTACTCGTGTTGCTTCTTT
>NW_019492428.1:0-409 GCF_002814215.2 Seriola lalandi dorsalis | reverse complement strand
ATACTCTATGCTTCTTTGGGCCTCATTGGTGACACACTGGTATTAAACACAAGGAAGTCTGAGATTAAAAATTTACATGAAATAAAATAAATGATGTGCTTAAAAAATAATAATAATAATAAAATACAGTGTACTAAAACACAGTTCCCAGTATGTTTGGTTTGTGACCTGGTGAGGGGCCCCTTGTCAAATTCCACATGTCTATGAGATGTTAGGAATCAACCACAGAGAGACCTTTCCTCTCTTTACTCCTCACATGGTTTATTCAAATAAACGTTCACAGAGGTAAAATGAAATTAATGTTTAACACACACACACACACACACACACACACAGACACACACACACACACACACACACACACACTGGAAAATGATTGATGTATCAGGACTTTGTTTTTATGCATTAG
>NW_019492427.1:0-409 GCF_002814215.2 Seriola lalandi dorsalis | reverse complement strand
TCTCTCTCTCTCTCCCTCTCTCTCTCTCTCTCTCACACAAGTCGAACCCGCAGCTTTCTGCAAGTAGTTCACACATTTTCTTGTCTTGTGCTACAAGGCTTCAAGTCAGACCGTAGACGAGGCAGGCTGCGAAAAAAAATGCAACACCTCATCAAAAAAGAAAGAAGAAGAAAGAAAGGAAAAAAAGCACGAGAGAGTCTGTGAGAAGTGAAACACTGATAAAATCTAACAGTGTTTGTAGAGACGGTGGATTTTAGTGAACAGTCTGAAGTAGTTCACTGGTGAGCTGAGATCCAGCCTCGTCTTCATCACATCTGATTGTTCTCTCTCTCTGTTGAGCCTTTAAACACTGTGTATGTGTGTGTGTGTGTGTGTGTGTGTGTGTAAGTGTGTGTGTGTGTGTGTGTGT
>NW_019492426.1:0-449 GCF_002814215.2 Seriola lalandi dorsalis | reverse complement strand
ACAGACAGACAGACAGACAGACAGACAGACAGACAGACAGACAGACAGACAGACACCAGCACACATTACAAACACCCATATATTAGAACATAGAGACAGTGACACACCTGACAGAGTGACATGAGGGAGAAACTTTATGGTGTTAAAGAAGATCCTGACGTTTCTGAACGTGATGGAGATCAGTGGTTAAAGCTCCACTGCAGGGCTGCTGCCATTGGTCAATCGATCCCAGCTATAAAATGTGTCTTACATGCATCTATCTTACTGTCATAACTCAGGTTATCAATAAGAGAGAGAGAGAGAGAGACAGAGACAGAGAGAGACAGAGACAGACAGAGAGAGAGAGAGAGACAGAGAGAGAGACAGACAGAGAGAGAGAGAGACAGAGAGAGAGACAGACAGAGAGAGAGAGAGACAGAGAGAGAGAGAGAGAGACAGAGAGAGAGACA
>NW_019492425.1:0-409 GCF_002814215.2 Seriola lalandi dorsalis | reverse complement strand
GATAATGTTTTTTTACATGCTGGTATTCACTCAGAGATATCTCCACATCGCACAAACTCAGCGTGGAATAAGTAGGTTATTTTGGTTTGTGATCAGAGATCGGTTTGCCAAGATCACATTTCGGCATGTTCTTTGAAATGCGAGTCTCCTGCCATATTGCCACAGACTGCGCCAGACTGCACCTGTGGAGCGGAGTGTGTGTGTTTTATAAGAGAGGAGGAGAGATGTGATAGGCCTCTCACCTCCGACAGCTTCCAGAAACAGTAGTGCGATTGTTCCTTCTGTAGATTACTGTGATATGAAGCCTCATGCTTTCAGAGAACATGTGACTCTTATTTGGTTGGGAGAGGACAGAGTTACACTGTGTATATCTCTCTCTGCCTGTGTGTGTGTGTGTGTGTGTGTGTGT
>NW_019492424.1:0-409 GCF_002814215.2 Seriola lalandi dorsalis | reverse complement strand
ACACACACACACACACACACACACACACACACACACACACACACACACACACACACACACACACACAACCCTCACCCTAACCTTCATAACTTCACCCACAAAGTGATTGCGCGTGAACAGATTCATGTCCCCACAACATGAGTAAAACAAGTTTCCTGGTGTTAAATCACAGTCTATGAACTCTCCTCTCACTCACTGATGTACATTTCCTCCACTTCCTTTTTAAAACTGTCCCAGGCACCAAAGAGAAGATCCTCATTGACGTTTTGACGCAGCGAAGCAATGCTCAGAGGCAGCTCATCTGCGAAGCTTATCAGGAAGCCACTGGCAGAGTAAGATATCGCTGCTGTTGTCATTTACCCACAGTGAATTACAGAAAACATCTATATATATATATATATATATATAT
>NW_019492423.1:0-409 GCF_002814215.2 Seriola lalandi dorsalis | reverse complement strand
CTGGCAGGTGTTGTTAAATGGTTTATGTGCTGTCAGGAATGTTTTGGTTTCTGTGTGCATACAAGCATGTATGTATAAAATCACTTTCAGAGGAGGTAGAAATACCAATTTATGCACCAACAGCTTTTACTTGAGCTATTTCTCCCTCTTACATTTAAAATCCACAAGTGTGAGCACTAGGAGCAACTGCTTATGGCACTGTGATATATCCTTATTTCAAGTAGCATGAAGCATACAAGCATGTATGCACACAGACACTTTCACTACCACTCACTCTCATGTGTGGCCTGACATATGGATCTAAATTATACCTGTTACACTTACAGCTTTAATCTTGATATTACACTTCTAAACTATTATAACAAGAGAGACACAGTAGCTGTCACCCTGTCATTACAATAATTACATT
>NW_019492421.1:0-409 GCF_002814215.2 Seriola lalandi dorsalis | reverse complement strand
TAGTTAGTTAGTTTGTTAGTTAATATAATTTGACACTTGACCAAATCTAGTTTCTGACTCTCAGTACTTAAAGTGCAGCTACATAGACACACCATGCAGTTGTGTTTTGAGAATGATTAAATGCCAGGAAATGGTTCAGTTTACTCTGTATAACTGCACCTGGTACACAGTTGCATACAAAATCATATATATGTTGTTTATCTAATTTGAAGCTCTTGTCACATATTGTGTCTTGATATCTAGAGTGTAAATAAAGCAGTTTTGTATTGGAAGCTGTGGTTTTCAGTTTCTGACAGGTAGCTTAAAAATCTCTCAGACGTTCTCTGTGCTGGACACACACACACACACACACACACACACACATGAGACTGTTCGATTGAGGAGAAGACAGAAAACAAGGACATTTCCC
>NW_019492420.1:0-409 GCF_002814215.2 Seriola lalandi dorsalis | reverse complement strand
AAACAAAATCTCTTCATTCTCAATAGTGAACTGAAGATGACATGAACATACTGTACTGTAAAATACAGTAGGCCTGTACAGTATGACAGTTACTGTCTATCCTGTCTCTGATCTCATCTGTAAGAATTGTCCTATTTCCTGTCCCGTCCTCTCACCACTCCCTGTCCTCTGTGTCCTCTTGCTCCTCTTCCTCCTTCTGGTCTGCCTCTTTATCCTCTTGCTCCTTCTCCTCTTGCTCTTCCTCCTCTTACTGGAAAACCTCTTCCTCTAATTCTTTCTCCAAAATTGTCCTCCATTGTTGATCACACCAAAGAGCAAACCTGACTCGTATTTATGGTGATCAAGCTGTGATTTCTGTGTGATCTGATTGGTTGCATGTGTCTTCACATGTGCATCCTGAGTTCAGGTG
>NW_019492419.1:0-409 GCF_002814215.2 Seriola lalandi dorsalis | reverse complement strand
CTAAGATGCAAGTAGAACGGAATAAAGCAGAAGATGTGAACAAATAAAAGCATAAATAAATAAATGAAAAATGTGTGTGTGACAGACAAAGAGAAAGAAAGAAAGAAAGAAAGAAAGAAAGAAAGAAAGAAAGAAAGAAAGAAAGAAAGAAAGAAAGAAAGAAAAAAAAAAGTGTCAGAAAATGTGAGAATGTTTTTATTACTCAGAAAACTTCAAGCTATTTGTCTCATTAGACCGGCCTGGATTTAAACTTGTTGAAAGAGTGTTGCTAGCAACTGTCTCACAGAGATTACTTATATGGGGAAGTGTTGACTGAAGGCTTGTTTAGTTTTCTCCAGTGTTTCTTACTGCGTTGGCACTGTCATTAATGTTTCAACATAAGCCTGATGATACAAGATTTTTTTTTTTT
>NW_019492417.1:0-409 GCF_002814215.2 Seriola lalandi dorsalis | reverse complement strand
AATAATAATAATCTTTATTTTTTATAAACCCTTTCATGTCACAGTTACAAAGTGTTTTATAAAACAAGTTGCACAATGAAAATGAATGATTAAAACAACAGATTTAAACCGATGTTTTAAATCTGTTTAAAGGTTTTCCATCATTAAGGACGAAGAGTTAAAATGATGAAGTGAATGGAAGAGAAACAACGACTTGATAAAACGACAGATTAAAGACGTTAGAAGAGTGAGAAGCAGAGAAAGAACAGATACAAAGATACGTCTGTTAGAGGGATGTAAATAAAGTGTGTGTGCAAACAACAATAAGAACAAACGAGAAGCGTCTGATGATCCAGGTGAACCAGATGTTGAGATGCAGCGAGTCTGTGGTCGGGATCCGTAGGTTACAGAGGTGAACAGGTCTGTGACT
>NW_019492416.1:0-442 GCF_002814215.2 Seriola lalandi dorsalis | reverse complement strand
CCTCTGTCCTCCCTCTGTCCTCCCTCCGTCCTCCCTCCGTCCTCCCTCTGTCCTCTGTCCTCCCTCTGTCCTCCTTCTGTCCTCCGTCTGTCCTCCGTCCTCCCTCTGTCCTCCCTCCGTCCTCCCTCTGTCCTCCGTCCTCCCTCTGTCCTCCTTCTGTCCTCCGTCTGTCCTCCGTCCTCCCTCCGTCATACCATGCTTAAAAGAAGAAGAAGAGTGTGTGGCAGAGACTGGGAAACAACACAGATACAAACTGTGTAGAAACTTTTAAAGAACTTTATTAAACTTTTCTCCATGTTGAAAGTGAATGACAGACACACAGTCACATCAGGCACCTGCTGCTACAACAGATCTGACGTCATGGCAACAACAGTGACCCACACAATCACTTCCTCTCTAGCTATTTTATCTGCAAAATAAAAGCACGTGAAAGTTTTTTTTT
>NW_019492415.1:0-409 GCF_002814215.2 Seriola lalandi dorsalis | reverse complement strand
CCCACCTGGACCCACCATCCAACCGTGCAGGATGTGTTTACCAGAAATGTGCTATATTTTTATTCAATCACTCAAACAGTCAACCAATCAGAGGAGAGCCTCAGAGCTTCTCTGCCGATTGGCTCATCGACCTGTTTTTTGCTAGAGCTCCAAAGAGTAACCTAAGAGAGGAGATGTAAAACTACATTAAGATGGATTTTGGTGCTTAAAACCACAAATATATCTTCTTATGGATCAATACTTCAAATAAAACACTGTAAAACAGTAAGGACAGTATTGACCTTTTAGAACTTCTATTCCAATTTTAACATTAAAAAAAACAGTCAGAACAATCAAACTTAACTGTTAACAGTTAAAACCTCGAAATCCATGTTTCTTTAAAAAATTCACCATCTGCAAAAGCAAGCTC
>NW_019492414.1:0-409 GCF_002814215.2 Seriola lalandi dorsalis | reverse complement strand
GTCTGTAGAGTCTGTGGACAGTCTGAAGCTCAGCACCTTCTACATCATTTAATGGAGTCTGAAAAGCCCCATTTAGGAAAAGAGGGCAGAGCCACAACCATCACAGCAGGTGACACCTGTCAGTCAAACAGATTTTAAAATTCCTCTCCACATGTTTTAAACTGTAAAGATCCTCTGCTCTGATTAATAGTTTAACAAGGTTTTCACACATTAAACTGGGTCTGAAGTTCATCTCCTCTTACTTCTTGACTGAGAAAGTATCAGAGAGCATCAAGATGGTGGGAGGAGGAAACATCAGAGACTCAGCCACATGTTTGAGCCTCAGTCAGACCCAGACTCAGAGGAGGAGTCTGAGACCAGAACCAGAGACTAGCAGACGGATCAGAACGGTTAGCGTAGTTAGCATCTT
>NW_019492412.1:0-409 GCF_002814215.2 Seriola lalandi dorsalis | reverse complement strand
GGGGGGGGTTCATTTAACTGTGAGTTTATTCATCTACTCTAACAAGCTGTGGAGTGAAGGAAGACGAGTGTTTTTGGACAGCCCATAACCGAGCCACCAACTAAACTCACGCTAATTAGAAATAACGCAAAGGAACATTCCCCCAGCTGCTCATGAAAAAACTGAGAAGAAGAAAAGAAACAACACACAGCGGCGGGGAGATGCACCTGTCGCCCGCTGAGAATACACGGCGCGCTTTGCACAAGACTGGAGACGGACGGACGTGCATAATAGCCGCTCAGGCTCTCTCTCTCTCTCTCTCTCTCTCTCTCTGTATCTCTCTCTCTCTCTCTCTCTCACACACACACACACACACACTCCTTTCTCCTCTCTCTCTCTCTCTCTAACGCACATTCCTTAAAATAGCAGT
>NW_019492411.1:0-409 GCF_002814215.2 Seriola lalandi dorsalis | reverse complement strand
ATGTCTTTGAGATTTCTGCCTCAAGAATGACTTAAATAATTACCAATTATCAAAACTGTTGCCACTTAATTTTGTCAATCAAACGATCAACTAATCAACTAATCACTTCAGCTCTAGAGTACTGGTTGGTGTCTGGGTGTGTGGGGAAATAATGAAACTGCAGTATATAGTGGGAGTCAGTAGGGGCCTTATAACAAATATTTGCCCCGGGGGCCCTGAAGGAGGTTAAGCCGGCCATGCACCGGGGAACAGGAGAATACAGTCTACTCAATATGCAGCAGGAGCAGCAGCGTTTTTGCTGACATTCCTGCTCAGCCAGAATCTAGTAACAAGACTACACTTCAACACAATTGCACAACTGTTCAGAAAATACCTCAACTCAAAGCTACTCCAACAGGCTTTTTTTTTT
>NW_019492410.1:0-410 GCF_002814215.2 Seriola lalandi dorsalis | reverse complement strand
TCATTGTGTTTCTAGACAAATAAACTGTAAAAGTCTGACATCATTTTATTCAACATCATGAGGACATGTTGTTACTTTATGTCTTTGATAAGTCGTTGATCCTGAACATCTGATGTTTCAGTTCAACCTTCTCCTGTAGTGACGCCATCATTAAACTGGTTCTGGTTCTGGTCAGACTCTCACAGATCCTGGTTCAGGGCAGAAAAAAGATCCTGGTCTGGTTTAAACCACAAACAGTCCACCATTGTTTTTTTTACATTTAAACTAAACTTGGTCTCGGGATGTGAACTGGTCTCTGGATGAACTGGTCTCTGGATGTGAACTGGTCTCTGGATTAACTGGTCTCTGGATGTGAACTGGTCTCTGGATGAACTGGTCTCTGGATGAACTGGTCTCTGGATGAACTGGTC
>NW_019492409.1:0-409 GCF_002814215.2 Seriola lalandi dorsalis | reverse complement strand
CTGTTAAGACACTTTTCATCTCCCCGTTTGCCCTCATTCATCACACATTCAATATATATATATATATATATATATGTTTGGGCAAGTACATGCCATATTTTGGACAGTTTGATGATGACAATGATGCATGAAAAATAAGATTTGACAGCAGAAGGATGAATTTCCACATTTATTAAACCCGCAGGAATAAAGATGTATCATTATAAGCGACACCAAAATCCTGTCCACAAACCAATTCTCCTCCATCCATCCAAAGGTCCAGGTTGATGGATGGATCAACAAGGTGTGTAACACTATTCCTGTGAATTCATACCAACAGTCAACACTGAGATGGTTCTATTGTGATTTGGCGCTATATAAATCAAAACCGACTTGACGTGGTTTAATATAAACAGCTATTCACATCTTC
>NW_019492408.1:0-409 GCF_002814215.2 Seriola lalandi dorsalis | reverse complement strand
GTTTTTTTAAAATAATTTTTTGGGCTTTTTGTGCCTTTAATGGACAGGACAGTAGAGAGACAGGAAATGGGGAGGCAGAGAGAGAGGGGGAATGACACGCAGGAAAGGGCCGTCCGATGGGGGAGTCGAACTAGGGGCCAGCTGCAGCGAGGACTGTAGCCTCTATATATGGGGCACCTGTGTAACCCACTGCGCTACACGATGCCCCAGATGGTTGTGTTTGACGCACAGACTAAGCAATGCAGGAGCAACAAAACTCCAGCTCCCTTTCAGTAGCCTCGATGAGGAGTTCAGGGTCTCTTGCACAAGCGAGGTACTACTCTACCGGAACTCCAAGGACTCTAGAGTGGCCTCAGCAGGTTGAATTGTGCGGACAGGCAGAAAGTGGAGGGCCCAAGAAGGCCTGGAA
>NW_019492407.1:0-409 GCF_002814215.2 Seriola lalandi dorsalis | reverse complement strand
CTTGTAGGTGCAGCTCTCACATGAATGCACTGGAGTAAAAAGTAAAGTATCTGAAATTCAGTAAAGATAAAAGTTTCAAGTGACAAGTAAAATGAAATATTGTAATGAGTAATGAGTAAAAGCCACAGCTATGAGGTAATGTCACTATATTATATAAAACTGTCTGTACTGACTCTGCTCCGTCACTTTCCTCCTGTGTTAATAATGGAACAAGTTGGAGCAGATGCTTTTACAAACAAAGCTGCTGAAGAGAGATGAAGTGTCTGACAACAACATGGCAGCCAGCAGTGTGTGTGTGTGTGTCTGTCTGTCTGTCTGTCTGTCTGTCTGTCTGTCTGCCTGTCTGTCTGCCTGTCTGTGTGTGTGTTTGCTCAGCTGTTCATTCACTGTGGATTACAGACAGAACAGA
>NW_019492406.1:0-430 GCF_002814215.2 Seriola lalandi dorsalis | reverse complement strand
GTTAAAGAAATATATTGAAATAAACTGACAACAGTTTGTCAGTTTACGACGCACA
Organism: Seriola lalandi dorsalis; assembly: GCF_002814215.2. Lineage (NCBI taxonomy): Eukaryota > Metazoa > Chordata > Actinopteri > Carangiformes > Carangidae > Seriola > Seriola lalandi. The sequence continues at coordinate 375 of NW_019492406.1, read as the reverse complement.
CACACACACACACACACACACACACACACACACACGCACACACAAGTGGTAGGAAATGGACGGGTTCAAAACACTGTAACACAAAAGCGATAATGCTTTCCCAAAACACCCTGCAAATATTAGGGGCCTTCACTAAGACACCATCTCAAGCTTTTTTTGGTCAGAGGCCCTCCCTAATAAGGTGGGATCCACAGGTGGTTGTTTCTCACACGGGGCTTGAATGTCATTTGGTTTAATAACAACCAACAAACACTGAAGAAGAGCTACAATAACTGCAGGGACAGTCTCAGTCTCAGTCCTTCCTGTGGATTGTTTTTGTTTTGTTGTTTTAGGAAATGGAACTGGATATAGACTTAGACATGTGAGAGAGGCCTC
>NW_019492405.1:0-409 GCF_002814215.2 Seriola lalandi dorsalis | reverse complement strand
GGACATTCACAACCTTGCATTGAAAAACTGACAGGTCAATGCTTCTGACTTGGCACATGGATTATCTGTGGAAACTGGTGTTCGATGGTAGAAAAGGCTTATATCTCCATCTCCTAGCCTTTAGCTTAGCCCCGGCTCTGCATCCACAGTACAGTCCAAACAACAAACCCTGGTTCACCAGTAACATCAAGACCTTCCTCAACCAGAAAAAGGAGGCCTTCAGGGATGGAGACAGGGAGAAGCTCAGGTGTGTGCAACATGAGCTGAAGAGATTAAAGCAGGCGAAGGAGGACTACAAAAAGAAAGTAGAGAGGAAGCTGCAGCACAACAACACCAGAGAGGTGTGGAAGGGGATGAGGATCATCACTGGCTATAAAGAGAAGAACAGCCAGGCAACATCAGGTGATGT
>NW_019492404.1:0-526 GCF_002814215.2 Seriola lalandi dorsalis | reverse complement strand
GGAGGAGGAGGAGGAGGAGGAGGAGGAGGAGGAGTGTTGACTGACCAACCCTAACCTGGACGCACTGGAGCAGATACATGCTGTTAACACCAGGGCTGTACTGCAGAGTTCACACAGGTCAATACCTCTTTATTTTCCACTCACCCCCTTAAAAATGCAAATATCAACAAAAAGGTCGGGAGTGAAACCACAGGACTGAACGCTGCCGCGACTCTAATGTTCATTTACAGGAAACTACAACTAAATCTGACTTCATTAATATTTTCTGATCACGTTAAATGTTTGAACAGTTTCTGATCTAAAGAGGAAATAAACTAAAGCAGTTTAAAGCTTTACAGCTCCTCCAGTGTAAAGGTCTGTGTCCATGTGTAGTGTGATTATAGATTATAGATCAGCTCTAGCTTCTATATTAATACTGTGAAAGTATCAAAGCCTCAGTCCACAGAGAAATGCACACAGCCTGTATTCAGAAACTGAGCCTTAAAACCAGCCGTCAGGACTTCTGGAACTTTGTGATGTCACAACA
>NW_019492403.1:0-409 GCF_002814215.2 Seriola lalandi dorsalis | reverse complement strand
CACACACACACACACACACACACACACACACACAAAATATATACAAATAAACAATTATGCGCTTATTTACTCCACGTCTTCTGTTACTATTCTGTGATTTATTTTTAATGTCCGCTGCAAGTGAAGTAAAGCGAAGTGAAGTAAAGTAACGTGACATGAAGAGAAGTAAAAAGCAAGTAAAATTAAGTGAAAAAGTGAAGGCAAGTGAAGTGAGGTGAAGTAAAGTGAAGTGACGTAAGATGAACTTAAACATGATGAACTGAGGTGAAGTGAGCTGAAGTGAAAGGAGTTGGCGTGAGGAGCACAACAATAAGTGATGTGATGTTCAGTAAAGTGAAATTGCTGAGGTGAAGCTGAAATAAAGTAAGTTGAGGTGAGGTGAGATGAAGTAAACTGAACTGATTAATCA
>NW_019492402.1:0-409 GCF_002814215.2 Seriola lalandi dorsalis | reverse complement strand
CACACACACACACACACACACACACACACACACACATGAGCGCGCACAATCAGATGGACTTAACCACCCCTCAGTGGCAGCTGGCCCATTTTGACTAATCCTTGACCCAAAATGCCTCTTCATTTTATTGCAATAATATATAGAGATAATGTTGTGTTGTCACACTACAAACAAACAACTGAAGACTGCAAAATGAACACGATGATTTCGAACTAGGCTGATGGAGACTTTACATTCTGCTGCTCTTTCTCATTAAGGCATGCCAACATCTTGTCGCCATACTCCAAGGCCGTCCCTGCAATCATAGCTAAAGCCTCCACTATCTACAATCCTTTCATCTATGCTATCATCCACAACAAATACAGGTAAAGGATGACTCAGAGTTGTTGTATTCATCCTGTCAATGCAG
>NW_019492401.1:0-409 GCF_002814215.2 Seriola lalandi dorsalis | reverse complement strand
GCTATACTATGACGTTTTGATGCCTTACTATACTATGACATTTTTATAACATTTTTATGCCTTACTATACTATGACATTTTTTATGCCTTACTATACTGTGACGTTTTTAGGCCTTGTTATACAATGACGTTTTTAAGTCTTACTATACTATTACGTTTTTTTATGTCGCAATATAATATGACGTTTTTTAAAAATATTTTTATGCCTTAGTATACTATGGCGTTTTTATGATATTTTTATGCCTTACTTTACTATGACGTTTTTATCTCTTACTATCATATGACATATTTATGACATTTTTATGCCCTACTATACTATGACGTTTTTATGATGTTTTTATGCCTTACTATAATGACGTTTTCATGCCTTACTATACTATGACGTTTTCATGCCTTACTATACATAATG
>NW_019492400.1:0-409 GCF_002814215.2 Seriola lalandi dorsalis | reverse complement strand
CTCCACCTCCACCTCCACCTCCACCTCCACCTCCACCTGTGCTTCCGTGTGTAGAGCTGCAGGAAGTACAAGCCAACTATAAAACAGCAAGTCTGAACAGGTGCTGACTGACAAATGAAATCACACAGGACAAAGAATTAAGGATCTGATTGTACAGTTATTACTGGGTCACTGAAAAGATCATATTTGCATCTCAGTATTTTATATTGTTTTTACTCAGGTGTGTTTCTGTGTTTACCTCTTGATGTACTGTCCCAGGTAGCTGTCCAGAACAGTTGAGGTTGTGAGGAGACAGGACTCTGGTAGAGAAATGAGCAGCTGGCCAGGCTGACAGAAGAACAGAGTCAGACGAAGAGATTTAAACACTCTTCCATCTCACGACACATTTCTACTCTGCTGATGCACAACA
>NW_019492399.1:0-409 GCF_002814215.2 Seriola lalandi dorsalis | reverse complement strand
AACTTTAACTGTAGTAAAACAACCAAAAAAAAAACATTAACATATATCATGTGAAATAAAAGTTTGATGTTTAAAGTCTCTGGAGAGAAAGTTTGAAAAGCTGCAGAGAAAACATTCACTAACCTTTAACCTGCTGACTGTTGACAGTGTCAACAGTCAGTCAGTATCAAGTCAGAGGGAAGCTCTGTTTGGACATCACACACACACACACACACACACACACACACATACACACACACACACATACAAATACTGACAGCCTAATAGATGATGAGTTAACCAGCCTCTCTACCTTTTCTTATCAGCAGTGTTTTTTTTTGGCGGCCACTCTGTCTAACAGCGCTCAGCTCCAACAGAGCACAAACACAAGAAAGATAATGTTCTCTGATCAATAGGTTGTATTGTAATC
>NW_019492397.1:0-601 GCF_002814215.2 Seriola lalandi dorsalis | reverse complement strand
GAGACCGGAGACCAAACACCAGAGACCTGAGACCTGAGACCGGAGACCTGAGACCAGAGACCAGAGACCAGAGACCGGAGACCAAACACCAGAGACCTGAGACCTGAGACCGGAGACCAGAGACCTGAGACCCGAGACCGGAGACCTGAGACCGGAGACCAAACACCAGAGACCTGAGACCTGAGACCGGAGACCTGAGACCAGAGACCAGAGACCAGAGACCGGAGACCAAACACCAGAGACCTGAGACCGGAGACCGGAGACCAAACACCGGAGACCGGAGACCAAACACCAGAGACCGGAGACCAGAGACCAGAGACCAAACACCGGAGACCGGAGACCAGAGACCAAGAACCAGGGACCAGAGACCAAACACCAGAGCCCAGAGACCAAAGACTGGAGACTGGAGACCAGAGACCTGACACCACACACCGGAGACTGGAGACCTGAGACCGGAGACCAGAAACCAGAAACCAGAGACCAAAGACCAGAGATTGGCAGAAGGAGGACTGATCTCTAAGATGGTAAGATGGAAGAAGAAGAGAGAGCCAGAGAGAAGGAGGGAACAGTGTGTGTGTGTGTGTGTGTGTGTGTGTGTGTG
>NW_019492396.1:0-409 GCF_002814215.2 Seriola lalandi dorsalis | reverse complement strand
TGTTGTTTATTTTCTCTAATAATCCAAGAGGCAATGTTAAAATCCCATTGGCTGTTAGTGGAGGGAACCAGGGGGATGGTAACATCCCGGTTGGCCAACAAAAATATGTCATGCCTGCAGCGCTCTATAACAGAGACTACTGTTTCATTGAGTAGTGTTGCTATAATGTAGTTGACACCTTTCACACAAAAGTTACATTGATAATTTTATAGGGACTCATTTCTTCTCCACTGTCGCCATGTGCTGCTCATTGTGGAAACTATTCTCTCCATGATATTATCAGGTTTTGACTTACTCTTTAAAAGTGCCTTGAGATAGTGTTTGTTGTGACTGGCACTATACAAATAAAACAGAACTGAGTTGAACTGAACTGAGACAACAGAAACACAGTACTTGCTGCCTGGGTTTT
>NW_019492395.1:0-409 GCF_002814215.2 Seriola lalandi dorsalis | reverse complement strand
TTTTTTTTTTTTTTTTTTGCAAAGAGAGTAGTGACACAAATATTAAACTTGCGAGCTGTAAAAACAAAATCAGCTGAAAGACGGTAAAATGCTCCGTACAGCTTAGAGGAATCTGTGTATTCATCACTAGGGGCGATTACATTACACATAGGAACTGTTTCTATTGTCAATATAAACTATCGATAATATCAGATTTAAATATAAGCTGGGACAATGCAGACGAGGTCTAATCTTGTTTAGAGAAGCCTTAATACATCACCAGTGTAATCTGCAGGGTCTAATGTGCAGCAGACAGTCGTAAGTGTAGCAGTCTGCTCTCAGACCATCCATGCATGGAAGCCTCGCAGGCTTAGTCTACCCTCTGTCTAGCACTGACAGATTGTCCTAGGCCTCACTCTCTCCTTCCTTC
>NW_019492394.1:0-409 GCF_002814215.2 Seriola lalandi dorsalis | reverse complement strand
TAATAAGGCATAAAACATCATAGTATAATAAGGCATAAAAATGTAAAAAAACGTCATAGTATAGTAAGGCATAAAAACTTAAAAAAATGTCATAGGATATTAAGGCGTGAAACATCATACTACAATAAGGCATAAAACTTCACAGTATAGTAAGGCATATAAATTCCAAAAAACGTCACCATATTGTAAAGCATAGAAATGTCAAAAAACGTCATAGTATAATAAGGCATAAAAATGTAAAAAAACGCCACAGTATAATAAGGCATAAAAATGTAAAAAAAACGTCATAGTATAATAATGCACAAAAATGTCAAAAAACGTCATAGTATAATAAGGCATAAAAATGTCAAAAAACGTCATAGTATAGTAAAGCACAAAATGCCAAAAAATGTCATAGGATAGTAAGGCA
>NW_019492392.1:0-409 GCF_002814215.2 Seriola lalandi dorsalis | reverse complement strand
AGAGTCCAGCTGTTGTTACCTGACATCCACAACATTTTCTGTGTGCGTGCCAGAATTGGTCCAGATGTGGAAGTAGCAGATTCAGGGGAAGAAAAACAAACACGGATTTATTTATAATTTCTTTAAATAATTCAGGGGGAAATCTTAAATAAATGTAATGAGTTTTCTTCACATGAATAAACATGGAAACTAAGTGAAATGTTTCATGTTTCAGTGGCTCATTAAAGCTTCAGGAAATCATTTTCTCCCTAAATGAATTGACTATAGTCACTGACTTTTAGGGGACAGTGATGTGTTTTTATGGGTGGTGCAGATCGATCTGCTCCTCCCACCACCAGCACCAGCACCCAGCAGCAGCAGGAGGAGGAGGAGGAGGAGGAGGAGGAGGAGGAGGAGGAGGAGGAAACGG
>NW_019492391.1:0-643 GCF_002814215.2 Seriola lalandi dorsalis | reverse complement strand
GACTGTTTTTTTTGACATTTTTATGCCTTACTATACTATGACGTTTTTTGACATTTTTATGCCTTACTATTCTCTGTTGTTTTTATGACATTTTATGCCTCACTATACTATGACTTTTTTTGACATTTTTAAGCCTTACTATACTATGACTTTTTTTCGACATTTTTGTGTCTTACTATACTATGACTCTTTTGACGTTTTCATGCCTTACTATACTATGACTTTTTTTTTGACATTTTGTGCCTTACTATACTTTGACTTTTTTTTGACATTTTATGCCTTACTATACTATGACTGTTTTTTTTTGACATTTTTATGCCTTACTATACTATGACGTTTTTATGTCTTTTTATGCCTTACTATACTATGATGTTTTTGTGCCTTACTATATTATGAAATTTTTATGACATGATGTTTTTAAGAAATTTTATGCCCTACTATACTATGACGTTTTTATAGATATGTTATGCATTACTATACTATGACTTTTTTATGCTTCACTATATTATGACTTTTTATGGCTTTTTATGCCTTACTATACTATAACGTTTTAATGACATTTTATGCCTTACTATGACGTTTTTATGTCTTTTAATGCCTTACTATACTATGACGTTTTTATGACATTTTATGCCTTACTATA
>NW_019492389.1:0-651 GCF_002814215.2 Seriola lalandi dorsalis | reverse complement strand
GGCTCACCAAGCAAAGCACGGGAAGCGTGGCCGGATGAAGAGCTAGGCTAAGTAGCGTAGAGTGCTTCGGTCAAAAGGAGTGAGCGTGTTTGTGTGCGTGGGAATGTGCTTCAGTCCCAGCAGGCCCAGTTCAATACTTAGAATTGATAAGGATTTTGTTATCACCCTTCAAAGTTTCAAAGAAAACAATGGTTAAATGGGCAAATTGATTGTGTGTGTGCTTGTGTGCTTGTGTGTGTGCTTGTGTGTGTGTGTGTGTGTGTGTGTGTGTGTGTGTGTGTGTGTGCGCGTCCAACACCCCTGTTATCTGAAGTGAGAAAATCGAGAAAAGGCCAAAAACTCCACACTAATCTCCTCCACACATGGTTGGGTTTCTCACATATCCTTGATAAGATTTATAGGGATTAGTTTGTCCCCCAAAATAGTCAGAGTGTGGAAAAATGGCTGTCTGGAGGGTCCTTTTAATCTCTGAGCCATCGGCGCTGTTGACACGACGGACCAATACTGAGGAAGTGAGACCATTTCCTTGTTTGATTCAGGAAAATCAGCGTCCAGGAATTGTGCTTGCTTAGTTTAACAAGCAGGGAATAAAAAGAATCAAGAATGGACTTGTGTGAATGACCACACACACACACACACACACACACACAC
>NW_019492388.1:0-409 GCF_002814215.2 Seriola lalandi dorsalis | reverse complement strand
GTGTGTGTGTGTGTGTGTGTGTGTGTGTGTGTGCGTGTGTGTGTGTGTGTTAATCCTCTAACAGGAAGTGAACAAAAACAAAAAAGAAGACATGATGTTCAGTCTGAACAACCACAGACCTCAGTATTACTATTCAGTGTGTGTGTGTGTGTGTGTATATGTACCTGTTGGTGAGGTCAATCTCTGACATATTTACCTGTGGTTTGAAACCAAAGTACACGTGTACATAAACGTGTGAGACAGAGTGGAGGGAAACAGCCGCTCTGTTAAGCTGTGCAGTTAGCGTTAGTGTTAGTGTTAGAGTCACTGTTAGTGTTAGCATTAGTGAAAGTGTTAGCATTAGTGAAAGTGTTAGCATTAGTGAAAGTGTTAGCATTAGTGAAAGTGTTAGCATTAGTGAAAGTGTTAG
>NW_019492387.1:0-409 GCF_002814215.2 Seriola lalandi dorsalis | reverse complement strand
CACACACACACACACACACACACACACACACACACACACACACACACACACACACACACACACACGTAGAAAACTCTTTTGTTTACATCCAGCTGACAGTTTGGGGTCAGAGATTTTTTTTTCTTTTTTTTTCCTCATCACTTATTGTCATAATAAGAGACAAAGACAAAGTTACACAATACTGAACACACCATATTGTGTAAGGAGCTGCCCTTTGTTACTCACCTGTTTCCTGTAGTCCTGCAGCATGGCCTCACCACAGCCTCTGAGGTAGGCCTCCAGCAGCACAGCATACCTCTGCTGGTAGTGCATGGACTGGGCAATCTCACTGCGCAGGAACCAGAAGAGAAAATGACCAATACGCTTACTCTGTGGAGGGAGAGAGAGAGAGAGAGAGAGAGAGAGAGAG
>NW_019492386.1:0-409 GCF_002814215.2 Seriola lalandi dorsalis | reverse complement strand
AAAAAAAAAAATCTGAATTCAAAATGTAAATCACACTAAATCGTTCTCTAAAAGCCAAACCACCCTGATAGTTACACTTGACTAGATATTCTATCTCAACACATGAAATTCAAGTGTTTTCAAATTAAAGTCTACATAGGTTTGCCACAAAAAATGTTGCTTTCTTTCCACCTCTCTCTGAAAAAGCTGGTGTTTTTGTGTTCTGTTCATTTATTTATTTATTGTCAGATGACTGATTCCAGGGTGGAATATTAACTTTAACACTCTGGACATCTGTTTCAGTAAAAAAAAAATTAGAGTGGAAATGAGCTTTTGTCACACATCCTAGAAAAAAAACATACCAATATATGTTAGCATGCCTTAGGGTTAGCATCCAGCACACATTAGCAACACAAATAAATTCCATTTA
>NW_019492385.1:0-410 GCF_002814215.2 Seriola lalandi dorsalis | reverse complement strand
CATGGATGAGGAATACAGGGTTTATTATTTAAAATGGCGCACTGCATCATCTGTTATCTATGTTCCATTCATGTCAAGGCAAATAACTGACATAGCAAGACTTTTATAGATAGATAGATATATACTGTATATATCCCCTAGGGGAAATTCATGTGTCCAGTAGCTCATTAGTAGTAGTAATAATAATAATAATAATAATAATAATAATAATAATAATAATAGTTGACAACAAATAATAATAAATAATAATTAAATTAGTCCACTTCCTTGGCTGAATTTTTTGTATGTATATATATGTATTTTATGCAGCAACTTTACAACCACAGTTCTGAAGTAGTAAGTTATAAATCCTGTGATTATCAAAGGCAGTTGTTGGCTCACTAAGTGCAAGGGCAGACTGGAAAATGTTT
>NW_019492384.1:0-473 GCF_002814215.2 Seriola lalandi dorsalis | reverse complement strand
TCTATCATTCACTGAAGATGTTGACACTTTACCAGACACACACACACACACACACACACATGCACACACACACACACACACACACACACACACACACACACACACACACACACATGCACATACACACACACACACACACACACACCTTTAGCAGATGCAGATGTGTTTAGTATGTGAGACCATTAAGATGTTGCCTGGCCAGTCCCATGACGCTTGGCCAGTTTTCAGTATTTACATTTTTTCCCTTCTATCTATTTAGTCTTTGTGCTTGTGAGTCACACTGAGGCAGCACTAAATCTGCTTGAGGACACACAGAGCTGGTTACACAGGAGGGGAGGTGAGGATGATGAGGGTGATGTAGGTGATGAAGAGGAGGTGGGATGAAAGGTGATGATAAAATGATTCAATGAAATGTTATCATTCCTGGAAAGGAAACTGTCATAGCGGCAGCAACAAAAAGCTGATGGATACAG
>NW_019492383.1:0-410 GCF_002814215.2 Seriola lalandi dorsalis | reverse complement strand
ATGGTAATGGATCAAATGAAACAATATTGTAAAGCATAAAAATACCAAAAAACATCATAGTATAGTATGGCATAAAAATGCCAAAAAACATCATAGTATATTAAGGCATAAAAAGTCATAAAAATGTCATAGTATGGTAAGGGATCAATTGACATAGTATATTAAGGCATAAAAATGCCAAAAAACGTCATAGTATATTAAGGCATAAAAATGCCAAAAAACGTCATAGTATAGTATGGCATAAAATCTCAAAAAAACATTAAAGTATATTAAGGCATAAAAGGTCATAAAAACATCATAGTATGGTAAGGCATCTAATGAAATTATATTGTAAAGCATAAAAATGCCAAAAAATGTCATAGTATAGTATGGCATAAAATGTCAAATAAACATCATAGTATGGTAATTGA
>NW_019492382.1:0-420 GCF_002814215.2 Seriola lalandi dorsalis | reverse complement strand
TCTCTGTCCTCTGGTCTCTGTCCTCTGGTCTCTGGTCTCTGTCCTCTGGTCTCTGTCCTCTGGTCTCTGTCCTCTGGTCTCTGGTCTCTGTCCTCTGGTCTCTGTCCTCTGGTCTCATGGAGGGCGTAGATAGTGTTTTGGAGACTGTGTGTTTCTCTCTGAGACTGTGGACAATAATGAACGTGGTTTCAGAGTGAGATCCTCAGTTTGTGTTTGATGTTGTTATTGATCATCAAACATGGATGATGTCATTCATCTATATTGGGAGCATGAATCACTGTCTGTCCGTTCCGGTGGTCGGTGGGAGCCACACCTGCAGGTCAGAACCAGGTGATGTGTTTGTTGCTGGGTCGTTCCAGCATCGTGTGAATGTGAGTTCAGGGTTCTCTCTGCGGTGTTTGGTCTGTGGCGGCAGAGCAC
>NW_019492381.1:0-410 GCF_002814215.2 Seriola lalandi dorsalis | reverse complement strand
ATTTCATGGTTTTGGCTCATTCCAGCTCACAGAAATTTGAGCTGTGGCAGAAGACAAATAATAATAATAAACCAACACTAAAGATTAAGTGTCCTGGCCCTTCAGGGGTTTAACATTAACAACAATACAACAATAACACCACGTACAAGCAAGACACGTTCTGCTCTCATTCCCAATACTGAGAATAGAACATGGACCACACTATTGGGTGTCCACATGGTGTCATGAAGTGGGTGGGTAAACTGAGCTAAGATATAGCATGTGAGGACAGACAAGCCCTGCAGACCAGCTCTGCTCACATGGAATTAACCATGGACTCTAAACTGCTAACTGTCGGCACAGGGAAAATGCACATGAATAATTTTCTGATTTACAAGCAAATGTAAAAGGTATCTGTACTCTAAAGATGA
>NW_019492380.1:0-410 GCF_002814215.2 Seriola lalandi dorsalis | reverse complement strand
GTGACATCATCACCTCCTCATTATAGGAACCTTAACAGGCAGATAGACCAATGGAGAAATGCCAGTTTTAGTTCTTCAGATCATCCCGGGGCTCTGAAGAACTATTTGTGAATAATTGGTTGATATTGTAAATTTACATCTGAATATATTAAATAAAAGACTACATACAGAGCCTTAACAGTTTAATTTGCATTTCTTCAGTAAATTATATTTTATGAGAAATGTAAGAAAATGTATCTGAATCATTAAATAGGTTTAAACAGGTTTTAACATTACTTTACACTTAAAGATTCAATGTTAACACAAATACTGTAAGTTGAAGTTTGAGATGATTTGAATCTGTTTTACACAGTATTTTTTACTTTATCTTCCAAAACAAAAGGTTTACTTTACAATATTAAGCACTTGTT
>NW_019492379.1:0-410 GCF_002814215.2 Seriola lalandi dorsalis | reverse complement strand
CAGAGAGAGAGAGAGAGAGAGAGAGAGAGAGAGAGAGAGAGAGAGAGAGAGAGAGATGTGATGGTAAACTATACCAAGATACAGATTGATCTGAGATTAGAAAGATACGATTTAAAAATGGGATTTAAAGCGGTGTATTCTGCTTTTGTGTGAAACAGTAAGTATGAGCAGCCACAGAACCATAACAAGCTTTTTAAAAGCTTAAGAGCACGATAAAAATGATTTGGAGACACATAGAACAGAGTTGGAGGCAGATTTCCACTTTCAGGAGTTTTGGAAACTGTCTCTGCTGCTTTAGTATGTTATTGTGGATTTCTCTGGTCACTGGGAGAACATGCAGATTCAAAAATCATAAACTCATACACATGAAACAACCTTTTAAACCTGCACAAACACACGATACATCGTCC
>NW_019492378.1:0-410 GCF_002814215.2 Seriola lalandi dorsalis | reverse complement strand
AACGAGACAAAAGTTGCGTGTTCCCCTTGATTTGATTATCTGTGTGTGTGTGTGTGTGTGTGTGTGTGTGTGTTGTATTGGAGGACTGTGTTGTTTTCACAGCAGCAGATGTTGTGTGAATGAAGCGTGTAATGACTCCTGTGTAACATGAAGACAGTGTTGCATTATGGGAAGTTTGGAGCCAGTTTCTTCAGTTCAGTGTTTTACAGTCAGTCAGCAACAAGTTATTAAACCGTTTATATTATTATTATTGTCATTATCAGTTCATCTGGTAATTCACTTAAACTAAACAACACGAGACAGTTCAGGGAACCAGAGACCAGGACAGAGACTGGGACAGGGACAGAGACCAGGACAGAGACCAGGACCGGGACAGAGACCGGGACCGGGAAAGGAACCGGGACCGGGAC
>NW_019492377.1:0-410 GCF_002814215.2 Seriola lalandi dorsalis | reverse complement strand
CTGCTGACGTCCTGCTGCTGACGTCCTGCTGCTGGCCTGTAGCCGCCCACACCACAGTACATTCAGTGTTTATATATTCTTTACATGTTGTGTGTCTCGTTCTCACTGAACTGAACTTGTGCAGCTACAGAAAATCAAACGGGTCCAATTCAGAGGAAATTTTATATTTTTTTAAAAGTGTGATTTTCAGTGCAAAATACTGTGAAAAACTAAAACTCAATATTTAAACAACAGATTGACTATTTGCACCCGGTTGAAAATAGTCACATGGCAGCTACTCGGCTACTTACACCTGTACTGAACGTCCACTGGCTCCTTAACAACATTCAGGTGCGTCAGGTGAAGAAGTATGAAGAGGTTCAACATCAGTTTGATTTTCCTCCAGCCACATTATCATTATTATTATTATT
>NW_019492375.1:0-457 GCF_002814215.2 Seriola lalandi dorsalis | reverse complement strand
CACTAACACAGACACACACACACACACACACACACACACTAACACAGACACACACACACACACACACACACTAACACAGACACACACACACACACACACACTCTCACAGACACATAAACACAGTCAGACAGTGGCAGTAAACACTGAGTCTGATTGTGACCGAGGCGTCACTGTAGTTAAACCAATGAAGTGATGGAGTGTGTGTTTACACTGTCATGTCAGCACACACCGTGTCACTTTCTCTGTCTTCCAGGACACATTAACAATCTCACTATAAACTTTTCTCTTCATATTACTGAGTCAAACATGGATCATGAAACTGTAAATTATATGATATCAGAGTCGAAGCAGAGCTGGTCTCATAACCACAAGATCTCTGGTGGCATGTTTACATTTTCCTTACATACCAATAATCTTCTTCTAACCAACGTTCATTCATCTGGAAAAGACAAAGCAG
>NW_019492374.1:0-410 GCF_002814215.2 Seriola lalandi dorsalis | reverse complement strand
ACACACACACACACACACACACACACACACACACACACACACACACACACACACACACACACACACGCGGAGACATAAAAGTATCGGGACAGAAGTGTAAAACATTTTAACAACAAACATCATCCACACCAGACCTCTAAATTTGCCTCCTCTCCTTCTCCTCCTCTATCTCTGCTGCTCTGCCTCTCTTTCTTTCTCCAGCTGAAACAACACGACCAGGTTAGCGGCTGTTCTCACTGTGAACCCCCCTAATCCCCACTGACAGTCAGTGCTGTCTCCTTTCAGCGGTGGTGGGCCCTCACAGTGGGGACACTATCACAAGAGCAAGAATAAAGAGTTTTTTGGCAGTTTTCCCTTTTCCAGAAGGATGACTCTGCAAAGATGACTGCCTGTCTCTCTCTCTCTCTCTC
>NW_019492373.1:0-410 GCF_002814215.2 Seriola lalandi dorsalis | reverse complement strand
CGGACTGCAGGTGTTTCTAATGTTTCTACTGTCATTTACACACATGACAGGTGCAGAAAAAATAGAAACCATCACCTTAAATTTAACAAGGTCAATTCACATATGAAGCATGTGTTAAATATAAAGTGTATGTACATAAACTGCACGTTTCACTGTAAAACAGGAAACTATTAAAGTTATTATTGTCGTTTTAATCCATTTAACAGATAAAATCAATTCATGTTTTGTATTTTAGTGTCTTTCAGCAGTAATGAAAACTCTGTCATGAAAAAGCTTTTTTTGCCATTTTCAGTCTGTTGAATATTTTTAATTAATTTTTTAGTTTTTCAAAATTTTTGAAAAACATTTATCACAAGTTCCCAGATGTCAGTGTGATGTCATGCTAGTTCCTGTTTTGTGAGATTAAAAAC
>NW_019492372.1:0-410 GCF_002814215.2 Seriola lalandi dorsalis | reverse complement strand
TGCAATGAGGAGCCATGAGGAAAAAGTATCTAGCTTTATAAAGGCATTTTATCACTTAACAATATACTATTCAAATTTATACTCGTCACTGTTTTTAAGAACCTCGAAGAACTGTTGTACCTTGGTTTTGTGTGAAACCAACAGAGCAGCATTTACAAGACGGGAGTGAGGACTTAGTAATTCTGAATTTGTGCTGTTAGCATAATTCAGACGCTCTGTGCAATCTTAACTCCACTGTGCATTGTTCTGTGTGCAGCTCCACCATCCAAAGCAAACGAGACCAACTTGTGTGCAATTTACTCTGTTGTCACGTAGAGATAGCGAACATACCTCTCTTTCTCTCTCTCTCTCTCTCTCTCTCTCTCTCTCTCTTTCTGCGAGCTTTGCTGTCGCAGCAGTTGCTGTCAGTT
>NW_019492371.1:0-410 GCF_002814215.2 Seriola lalandi dorsalis | reverse complement strand
CTGGCATATCACTCTAGCACGACAGTCATGCACGAGCACATAAAGAGGAAACACCCTGGTGCAGTGTGTGTGTGTTGGACGGGGCAAATTGTTATATTAAATGACTAACTGGAAAATAATTGCAATAAAATTACTGTTAGGTTAATAAAAAAAAAAATCGTTAGATTAGTCAAATAATCGAAAAAGTAATCGCTAGATTAATCGTTTAAAGAATAATCGTTTGGGACAGCCCTAGACTAATGGTATGAATGAAATGCTACTTCTAAAGCATTGATGACTCAAAATGTTCATATACTATAGCCAGATCATTTATCATTATTGATGATCAGTACAAAAGTACGTCATATGAATCATTACAGTGTCTGTGAGATGCATGTAGTTCTGGGCATGCAGGCAGAACTCATAACACT
>NW_019492370.1:0-410 GCF_002814215.2 Seriola lalandi dorsalis | reverse complement strand
GAGAGAGAGAGACAGAGAGAGAGAGAAAGAGGGTGAGAGAGAGAGAGAGGGCGAGAGAGACAGAGAGAAAGAGGTTGAGAGAGAGAGACAGAGAGAGAGAGGGCGAGAGAGAGGGCGAGAGAGAGAGAGAGACAGATTCAGTGACAACAGATTCGATGTTCAGTGGTATATTGTATTCGGCAGCTACCTTTCCTGAATGATGTAAACATCATGCAGGTTTTAGGACATAAATTATCCAAAATACATTCAAGCACAAAAAAGTGCAATACTGGTTTAAACTGAAATTGAAAGCTACTGAAACAAAGGGAACTACGATGAGTAAAACCTCGGCTTCCAAAACATTGTTTATCTTTAAAAAAGAATCGCTTAATGGAGCAAGAAATAACCGCAACAGCTGAGACACTTGATTA
>NW_019492369.1:0-410 GCF_002814215.2 Seriola lalandi dorsalis | reverse complement strand
CGTGGCCCCTTCCCCTCACTTAATTACATAATAAGAAAAATGCTGTTAACACCAAATTTTAGTTTTGTTTCCCACTTCTGTACCTTTTAGGGAGTCTATATTTACAAAATGCTGAATAAGAATAAGAATAAGAATAAGAATAAGAATAAGAATAAGAATAAGAATAAGAATAAGAATAATATATAGAATAATTCTATTTTCCTGCCCAGTGGTTACTCGCTTGCTCCCTATAGTCTTGTTTTCATCTGCTGTACATGGATATCATCAGGAACCTGTAAGGTGATTCTTTCAACAGCATTACACTGTTCATCATGGGCTGTATCATAAAGAGTGACCAAAAACATAAAAGATTGTTACAAAACATTTTTTGTTAATGACTTATTTAAATTTATTATCTTTTGACTTTTTTT
>NW_019492368.1:0-410 GCF_002814215.2 Seriola lalandi dorsalis | reverse complement strand
TGTGTGTGTGTGTGTGTGTGTGTGTGTGTGTGTGTGTGTGCGTGTGTGAGTAAATGTCTCAGATCTCTTGCATAATTACCTCCCTGACTGTTGTTCTTGTGTCTGTGATATATCTGCTTCATCTATGCATCACAAAGAAAAGCAGCCTACCTACAAAACATTCCTGCTGCCTTTTAACATTTTTCACATATGACATTTATGATAAAGAACTGTGAGATCACCTCTAGCTCTTCTTTGACCCGGCAGTGTGATTCCATGACATCGTCTTGGCCTCCTCTCACGCTTGTGTACTGCTCTTATGTTGGATCTGGTGCAGAATACCAAGCATCAGCTATTTGCCCTGCAAGCAGAGAAAAACAGCAACATGTTATACAATAAGCTGAATGCAGACTGCACCCTATCAAAAGTCA
>NW_019492367.1:0-410 GCF_002814215.2 Seriola lalandi dorsalis | reverse complement strand
TTGTCAATTTCCTCACGGTCACCAGTTAGTGATCAGAAAATGTTGAGTCTAGATTCATCAAGTCGGTCTGCTCAATAGCTAGCTAACCAACACACCAGCTTAGACAATTAGAAAATTAACTAGTGGCTAAAACCTTCTTGTAGCCCAGAGTTGGATATTAAGTTTAACATTACTTTTATTGTGTGGCTAAAATAATTTTTTTTTTTTTTTTTGTATTATTAAAAATAAAATCGTTAAATCACATCTACGAATTATTTTGATAATCTAATAATGAGTAAGTCTTCAATAGTGTCCAGTGCATTTATTTTTCAGCCTGTTCTCCTTTCTATTTTCCCTCGATTTATGAGTAAATTCTAGTATTTTAGTAACTAATGTCCTGTTTTCTGATCTGCTTTAATTCACGCTTGCTG
>NW_019492366.1:0-410 GCF_002814215.2 Seriola lalandi dorsalis | reverse complement strand
ACACACACACACACACACACACACACACACTCCCCCACCTCCTCATCATATATGAGCATGCAATCAAAGGGGAAATATACTCACAAAGATAAGCAAGTTGAACAAGACCATCATCAGTTTGACGAATGTGAAGCAGCCCATTTTAATCTGTGGTAAAAGGAGAAGATAAATTATAGCATTTCTTCTTTCATCAGCTGAGAGCTTCTATCTCTCATTCACACACACACACACACACACACACACACACACACTGGGAAACAAAGACTACATGGCTAATCTTCACATGGCTGCTGTGCTATTACATCCAGCCCACATCCTCACAGAATTACAGCGAAAATGACATTACTGACAATGAATGTTAATGATAACACACACACACACACACACACACACACACACACACACACACA
>NW_019492365.1:0-410 GCF_002814215.2 Seriola lalandi dorsalis | reverse complement strand
TATGACATTTTTATGAATTTTTATGCCTTACTATACTATGTCGTTTTTATAACTTTTTATGCCTTACTATACTATGACATTTTTATGAATTTTTATGCCTTACTATACTATGTCGTTTTTATAACTTTTTATGCCTTACTATACTATGACATTTTTATGAATTTTTATGCCTTACTATACTATGTCGTTTTTTTGACTTTTTATGCTTCATTATACTATGTCATTTTTATGACTTTATATACCTTATTATACAATGACATTTTTATGAATTTTTATGCCTTATTATACTATGTCGTTTTTATAACTTTTTATGTCTTACTATACTGTGTCATTTCTTATGCTTTATTATACTATGTCATTTTTATGCCTTATTATACTATGACATTTTTACGAATTTTTATGCCTTACTA
>NW_019492364.1:0-437 GCF_002814215.2 Seriola lalandi dorsalis | reverse complement strand
GGAGGAGAGGAACAGTGTTTTTGAAGTGCTCCACTCTGCTGACCAGAAGTATCATCACTCAGTCAGACAGTCAGCCAGCCAGCTGGTCAGTCAGGGACATTCGTAATTATAGGGCTGGCCCCACTGTTGTGGCCCAGCCAAAAATTACTTTAGAAGACGGGTTAGTGTTTGTTTTGTCTGTATCCATAAAACTTACAAAGTGGTGATTATGTAAGTTTTCATGAGAGTTGTAATTTTCAAAGTTAAAATCACAAAGGTTTAACCTCCTAGGACCTGGCGTCCACATATGTGGACCTCACATTTTGGGTTCTCTAGACCAAAATACTAACTTTTTCTCAACAAGGGCCTGGTGACCACATATGAGGATATTATACTGCCACTCAGTAATCGAAATTTAAAACTAATGTCCTCATATGTGGACATCATTTTTCTCAGGT
>NW_019492363.1:0-410 GCF_002814215.2 Seriola lalandi dorsalis | reverse complement strand
CTGAGGTTATAGACACAACACTGAGGTCATAGACACAACACTGAGGTTATAGAGACACAACACTGATGTCATAGACACAACACTGAGGTTATATAGACACAACACTGAAGTTATAGAGACACAACACTGAGGTTATAGAGACACAACACTGAGGTCATAGAGACTCAACACTGAGGTTATAGACACAACACTGAGGTTATAAAGACACAACACTGAGGTTATAGAGACACAACACTGAGGTCATAGACACAACACTGAGGTCATAGAGACTCAACACTGAAGTTATAGACACAACACTGAGGTCATAGAGACACAACACTGAGGTCATAGAGACTCAACACTGAGGTTATGCAGACACAAGACTGAGGTCATAGAGACTCAACACTGAGGTCATAGAGACTCAACACTGA
>NW_019492361.1:0-410 GCF_002814215.2 Seriola lalandi dorsalis | reverse complement strand
ACAGGCTTTAAAAACAACTCTGTATCTGTGTTGAGACTCAGATGAGATGGATGTTTTTCTCCAGGGATGAAAGGAAAAAAAAACAGAAAACATTTAAATATACATAACCAAATAACATCAGAGAGCACTTTGTAGTCTTTGTGCAGTATTCACTTTCATCTTCAAGATTATGAAACCTGAAATTATTCAGGAAGTGAAGACCCTGCTGCTGGATGTGAAGCAGGTTTGGTCCCATGGGAGACAAAAGAGACGACAGGGAGGCAGCAGCTCCTGTCTCCCCCTCAGCGGTGACACCGCTCTGGACTCATCTCGAAGAGATGAGCCCCGGTGAGGTGACACGTTCCTCTGTCAACCATGAGGAATCTCTGTGGCACAGGTGGCCCGGCCGAACAGACACAAAGAGGCTGGAG
>NW_019492360.1:0-410 GCF_002814215.2 Seriola lalandi dorsalis | reverse complement strand
TAGTCGAGCGGCGTCGGGGCTCCCGAACAATACTCCTTTGTTACACTCACACACGTACTACACGTCGATGTGTGGACGGAGTTGTTATGAGTGTAAACACAGACCCGAAGCCCGGCATGCTGAGCTGAGGAGAGGTGGAGGGAAGCAGCAGGAGCCAGTTCATCACACTGGTGAGACTGGGAGCTGCAGAGCAGGACAACTGGAACTGACTGGGCGGCTTTGACACCCCTGATCTTCTTAAGTCCCGCTCACACCACCAACAAGTGGTGACATTTTGCAGCTAAATCAGTTCGTTTCGGTGGAATTGCCGCAATTGGTGTGCACAAATTTTTTATATGTGCTTCAACCTTGATGAACATGCAAATTGAGTGAAGCTACTGCGGCTTATTATTATTATTATTATTATTATT
>NW_019492359.1:0-410 GCF_002814215.2 Seriola lalandi dorsalis | reverse complement strand
AGTTTTTCACATACCGAAGACAACAGGCACAAACGGATGGAAAGACACACCTATATGCACACACTGAAAGACTCATAAACACAAACATACACATACAGATACCACAACCTCAGCTCTCACATTTTACAATGAAATGAAAAGGACCAAAATTTGCATTTAGCTAAAGGACATGATGAAACTGGAGGAAAACAGGCAACACATCAACTCTCACACAGACTGCCTATGTGTGTGTGTGTGTGTGTGTGTGTGTGTGTGTGTCAGTGTTTTCCTGAGTGCTGGCAGGTCTGTTCAGTGCTGCTGCTGCTGGGATTTGTAACATGTCAGTCCGTCGGTCTGAGATGAAACTGAGCCTCTCTCGCACTTGCTGTGTGATCTCTTCCTCCCTGCTTGTGTGCAGTCAGCTCCCCCCC
>NW_019492358.1:0-410 GCF_002814215.2 Seriola lalandi dorsalis | reverse complement strand
AAATAAAAGTCCCTCAGGGCTTCCGTAGTTTTATTATCTAGAGTTGTTGATCTGTTCTTGGAGCATAAACTGGTTTGATTTTACATGAACCAGCTGATCTGACATCATAACAATTTCTGGCAAATTAAAAATCAGCTGACACCAGAAACCCGACAGCGTTGCGGCGTTCAATCCAACTCGTATTAAATAAGAAATATGACGACGTGATTGACATGATATTATATTTGTTTATAAACGAACTGGCGAGCTGAGACCAGAAATAATAAATAATCATTTTTACAAGAAGCCGAATGTTTAATGTTGTAGTTTAAACTACAACTACCAGGAGTTTCACCTGGACTCACTTTATCTGTCATGAAGTCAGTGCGCACACACACACACACACACACACACACACACACACACACACA
>NW_019492357.1:0-410 GCF_002814215.2 Seriola lalandi dorsalis | reverse complement strand
TTTTTTTTTTCGTCGTAGGCCATTGTTGGTCTGAGCGTGGCCTTACGCTGATAAGCCACAACATTACAACAACTGGTAAATGGTTTTAATGTTGTTGATCGGTGTGTATCTCTGGCCTGTTCTCAAAGACTTCATTCTGAACCGTCAGCAAAACTTATCTTGTAGTTTCAGTTTTTTTCCGAGGCTCCTTTTTACGGCGCGACTGAGTCAAACTAAACACAGCCACAACGTTAATGATCGACGGCGTTTATCCAATTGTTCAAGTGGCTTCATCAGAGAAAACACGCCTGTAGGTCGTTTGTGCAGCAGGTAATTATGACCTGTAGTCATGTTTTGTTGCTAGGCGACATCTAGTGGCTTTATTAATTATGACAGGAGCAAAGGGAAAACTGCGGTTGAATAAAAAAAAA
>NW_019492356.1:0-419 GCF_002814215.2 Seriola lalandi dorsalis | reverse complement strand
ACAGACCATGAATGAGATAAACCTGAAATAAACTAGTTTCAGGTCTTTGCTGCTTCGTGGTGTCAGTCAGAAAATGTAACGTTAAAGCAAGTCGGAGTTAATTCAGGACTGTCTGATTATTATTGATGATTTGATGCAGAAGTTTTCGTAACGACACAAAAACACTTTTTCATATTTGACTATGACAAAAGTAAAAGTTTTTTTCATTTAACAGATGACTCATGTTTTCATACAGACTCAACAATCAATACATGAACAAAGAAACAATTCATACATGAATAAAGGAAAGAAATGTTTCTATAGTTACTGTTGCAGCGATGACCTCGTTGAGTCCAAGCTGCCCCCCCCCCACCCATTCCCCCCACAGAAACCAGAGTCACCTGACTCTGTGGGGAAACACTGTTACCTGAGCAACAAGT
>NW_019492355.1:0-410 GCF_002814215.2 Seriola lalandi dorsalis | reverse complement strand
TTTAAAAGACATCCTGCAGACAGGAAATAAATAAATAAAAGTGAATACAATTCCCCCAGTGCTTGGTCCAGGACTGCACCATACTGTAGCCATAGTCGCCTGCTCATAAACATATTTTGAGCGGTCTACTGTACAGATCCCCTTTTGGCAAAGATTCCTCAGATCGTGTAACAGACACTGGCCCACCTGCCCACCCCAGATGGGGATAAAATTAAAAAATCCAAAACACAGATTAGAAGCAGGACAAACACCAGACCACACTTCCAAATACACAAACACACACACACACACACACACATACACACACACACAAGCTCTGCATGTCTGTCTCGCTCTCTCCCTCACACACACACGCGCACACACACACACACACACACACACACACACACACACACACACACACACACACA
>NW_019492354.1:0-410 GCF_002814215.2 Seriola lalandi dorsalis | reverse complement strand
TTGCACATTAAGCTAGTCACTTAAATACTGAATTCACTTAAACATGTATGTTTATTTTATTGTTAAAAAGGAATAATTGGGCCATGTCAAGTATGAAAGTACAGTCAGTCAGTTCAGTCTTAATGTTCAGAATAATGTTCAACAGTTCAGCCAATGGTATCGCTTGAAAGAAAACAGCTTTTTAACAATGTCATTACAAAGGAAAAACAATATAATTTGGATGGAGAGCTTACTTACTACAGAAGAATAACATGGAGCTAATATTGTCATTTATTTTTCTGGCCCACAATACATATTGCGACATGCTATTTGTGTAGTGGCATATTGATTTATAATATATTGTCCCATATCACGAGTATATTCAGAATCTAGAGCTAAAGATCTGCAGTTTTGTCTCTTCTTCTGTTCAG
>NW_019492353.1:0-410 GCF_002814215.2 Seriola lalandi dorsalis | reverse complement strand
TTCACTGTCAGCTGTCAAATAAAGACAAAATACCAAGAAACGTTCCTTACAAAAAAAAGAAACCATTGGATTAAATGACTTTATATATAATGTCAGATGCGTTGCTCTAAGTGAAGAAGCCAAAGGGAATTATCATCAAAGCAATTTAGCATCTTTCAGCTCATTGTTTCGGTTTTCTGACCCACATGCTCCCTTTTTTCCTGGCGCAGTTTTTAAAAAAAAAAAAAACCTCTGATAAACTCACTGTACACCACCTGCCCAGGATCACATGACAGACGGACAGAGGTTAGCAGGTAGCTGGTGAACATAGTGCAACATTTAGCTGCTAAAAAGCTGCATATGTAACTCAAGAAACAAAAACAGAGCTAAATTGTGGGTGAAGATTGATACATGTGGTTCTGCTCTTTTGA
>NW_019492352.1:0-410 GCF_002814215.2 Seriola lalandi dorsalis | reverse complement strand
CTGATCAAAGAATAAATCTAGCTAGACGTTTGAGGCCAGTTCAGGACATGACATTCTCAGTCTGATACAAACCAGTTTTTAGGGAATTTAATTCTCTGAGCGTTCAATATTAAAATACTAAAAACAATTAGACTTTCAATCATACGATTATGAAACCTGACATGATGTGTGTGCGCAAAAACACACATGGAGACATACAACACAGGTGTCCAAATAGACTTATATGGTTCATTAATTATGTTGTGGCCAGATTGTTGGCAGTGCTCACCACTTTGCAATGAGGACATCTGGACTGATGATGAAGAGTGCAACAAGCAAAACACTCAATGCGAGTGACAGGAAATGGACACACACACACACACACACACACACACACACACACACACACACACACACAAAAAAACCCAAAA
>NW_019492351.1:0-410 GCF_002814215.2 Seriola lalandi dorsalis | reverse complement strand
CCTGCCGCTACAACAAGAACTGCATCTACATGTCAGTGATCTCTGCAGGGACTATGTTATTATTCCTGTTGCATTATGGGAAACCAGGATCAGTATACCTGAGGAATGTGTCGGGCACAAGTTCAAACTTCTTTGAGGTAAAAAACAAAATTTTTTAAAGGGAGTTTTGAATGAAAAAAAGTTGAGACTTTTTGAGAGAATTCGCTGACTTGGTTGTTTGATTGTGTGTGTGATTCATCCATCATTGGTCCAGGTGCACCAGGATTCAGCCAGGCTGTGTGTGTGTGTTACCTCCATCTGCCCAACTGGAGTGTGAAACATCCTTTTGAAGTAAAAGAGAGAATTTACTGCTGCTTTCATCCTCTGCCATGACACACACACACACACACACACACACACACACACACACA
>NW_019492350.1:0-410 GCF_002814215.2 Seriola lalandi dorsalis | reverse complement strand
AATGACTGTTTGGTAGGCAGGAGAGGCTGGATCAGTTAATAACAGAACATGCTGCTGTATTAAGGAGAGATTTCTCTCAAGATCACCCGATTTAATTCTGCTTAAACTGTAAAGCAATTCTTCCAAACTTTTGCTGAGCATCAGCAACAGCACCCTCTGTGGTGAAAAGTAATTACAGGATGCTCTGAGTCCGAGCCACGGAGGGTACTGGAATGAAGAGAAAAGGAAACATGTCTTTAAGTGAGCTAAAAATAGGAGCTAGCTTTACACTCACTCGCTGACTAGCAAGAATGGCATCAGGTGTACTGCCTCTGAGTTTGACTAAGCCAAGCCTACCACTGGAGTGTTGCCTTAACTACCTGGAAATAACAACAGAATGAAGTAGCTCTAGGAGTGTTGTCATCCCCATA
>NW_019492349.1:0-410 GCF_002814215.2 Seriola lalandi dorsalis | reverse complement strand
TATTATTGTAATTACATGGCAAAGACACACAAAGAAAAATATGCAATACCAGCACTTGTAATGGGGAACTGATGGCTGACTATAAGCTACAAGAGTAGCAAGTGATTAGATAGACAGATAGATAGATAGATACTTAATTTATCCCATTGGGGAAATTCATGTGTCCAGTAGCTCATTGGTAATAATAACTAGAAAATTCCTGGAGAAATTTTGACACATACAAGCACACACACATACAAGCACACACACATACAAGCACACACACATACAAGCACACACAAATGCACGGTGCTGTTTTGCCTTATACATGCTCTCATACTTGACAGTAAAAGGGGTAAGAGTTAATGAGTCCAATTAGCCAATAAGAATCAGCTTTGTCCATTTCTGCCTTGACACCGCATTAGTAGCAC
>NW_019492348.1:0-410 GCF_002814215.2 Seriola lalandi dorsalis | reverse complement strand
TAATTTTTTTCTGTCACAAGGGGCAATTTTCTGCGAAACAGATACTTTCACTTTTGATAGAGATTTAAATAAACTTTCCAGCATACAATGAGAACACAATAATAAACCACTTCAGAAAATTCAAAATTCAGAAACCACCATGTATTCCCAACTAATAATCAGTACTGCAATATCAAAACACAGGTGTACCCTGTGTGTTTTTTTTAGATAAACTTTATCTTTAATCTAAATTTATTTTGGATTTCAATTTTCTGTATGGTTTGCTTGATTGAACACATTATATAAAAGGTCTTTATGATACACATTGTGGAAATAAAGATTGTGTATAATGTCTATCCTGCACCATGTATTTACCATACACTGGGGCACAATATGCCTATCTCTGTCTCTTGAAAAGACCTCTGAGTAGA
>NW_019492347.1:0-410 GCF_002814215.2 Seriola lalandi dorsalis | reverse complement strand
AAAACGTTCGCTGTATTGATAATGTGGAGTCTCGTAACGTCAGGTGGCAGGAAGGCGGGAAATTTCTATGAGACAGGGTCGGCCAGTTCCAACCGAGAGGCAGGCTGCTGGAAATCCATCGTCACATTTAATCAGAATAATATCGTGAGAGGAGAAAACTCAGCTTTATTCACATAACGTCATCAATGGAAACTCAGAACATTCGCAACGTTCGACTTTTCACTTCTATTTTGCGCAAAACTGTGAAGGACCCGGTTATTGTTTCATGTTTTAAGTCTGTTAAAGAATACGTTCACAGTTTCTGTACCAGGCTGTAAACATGTTTATTTGTGCTGTGAAGTTGGACATTTTAACATGGGAGTCTATGGGGACTGACTCACTGTTGGAGCTGGACTCTAGTGGTCGTTAGA
>NW_019492346.1:0-410 GCF_002814215.2 Seriola lalandi dorsalis | reverse complement strand
TTCATTCATTATATAGTTAATAAAAAGTCAGAATATAGTCAAACTTTTCCGTCACCATTTCTCATGTCTTCACGTTGTTTGTGTTTGAATGACTGAGTGGTCCAAAATCCCCAAAATATTCAATTTATAATGATTTGATACAGAAAAGCAACAAATCTCGCTTTAGGGAAGTTGCAACCAGAAACTGATTGGTATTTTTGTGCAGCCCTGCAGATGATTGATTTTATTTTAAAAATCACTAATTGCACTTTGAGTTTATCAAATTATCCCAAACTGCTGATTTTTTCACACACTTTTTAGACCTGCATAAGAGACTTACATTCTGTACTTCTGGATAATGATCCACTATTGACATTTGCTCATTCTGAAAACTGATTTTGTAGTTAAGTCACCTGACGGCAGAGTCAGCT
>NW_019492345.1:0-410 GCF_002814215.2 Seriola lalandi dorsalis | reverse complement strand
TGTTTTAATAAATGTTTACAACTGCACATCATTGAGCCCATGTTTAAGCATCACCACACACACACACACACACACACACACACACACACACACACACACACATTGCATTCCCTAACTTTAAACTATCATTATAGTCCTGGTGTCTTAGTCATTAGGGAACTACTCATTAACAACTTATCATCTGTCAGGTCATTCCCGAATCGTTTCTGTCTTGTTCCTTCCTAAGAACACAGCCTGATAAGTGTGTAACAGTGGGACATAAAGATGTAGTGTCCTGGCAGCTTCAGTAGCCTGATGTTAGTGACATATGGAAGTCGACTTAGTATCACTACCTACAACCTCCACTGGATTCTGGACAACATCGTGGCCACAAGGGATCGGTGAAGGAGCAACCAGATGTGACTTGATGC
>NW_019492344.1:0-410 GCF_002814215.2 Seriola lalandi dorsalis | reverse complement strand
TGTGTGTGTGTGTGTGTGTGTGTGTGTGTGTGTGTGTGTGTGTGTGTGTGTGTGTGTGTGTGCGTGTGTATTGTTTGTAGTTTATCCGTACTCTGGAGCGCAGTCATGACTTCAACGCCAGAGCCAAGGTGTACTTTGCCTCCTTGCTGACGGTGGCTCTTCATGGGAAACTGGAATACTACACCGACATTATGAGAACACTGCTGCTGGAGCTGATGGAGGAATATGTCAACAGCAAGAACCCCAAACTCATGCTGCGCAGGTGAGCGAGCACCGACTAAGCGCCGCTGCTCAGTAGATACTGGTGCAGTCACAGCGAATATATCAGTACCAAGTTCATAGCATAACTTGGATGCTTTTAAGCCATGCTAGCAGATACAATTTTGTAGAGACATTTGTGTTCACATTGG
>NW_019492343.1:0-594 GCF_002814215.2 Seriola lalandi dorsalis | reverse complement strand
GGTGTTTGTTTCAGTTTGAGGCAGTTTAAACAAACTGCAAATGACAATAAATTAAACAAAAGCAAAAACTAACACAGATGACGTTGTGTTGTTGACGTCTCCATGGACACACAGTGAGTCTGCTACTGTTCCAAAAACCACCGACTGGGGTAGAAAGAGAAACTGAACCAACCTGTGTGTGTGTGTGTGTGTGTGTGTGTGTGTGCGTGCGTGCGTGCGTGCGTGCGTGCGTGCGTGCGTGCGTGTGTGTGTGTGTGAGAGAGACAGACAGACAGACAGACAGACAAATGATAGCGATCTTAGTGCAGTGTAATAACAATAAGGACAGATGCTGTTAATTTACCTCTGTGTAAATAAACTTGTACATAATCACCCGTGTAAATAAAGACTTTTTTTGAATAGAAATGGTGTTTTTGTCTGTGGTTCTGAGGGGCCTGTAGTCTGGCGCTTTGTGTTACACTTGGATCAGAGTGAAACCTACTCTACAAGTATGAGTTCAGTATCTTTAGATGGATTAACTTTAATAATTCCCAAGTATTACACAGTATTGATCGGCAGTACATTTACTGGAATATTTCTATTCTATGACACTTT
>NW_019492341.1:0-410 GCF_002814215.2 Seriola lalandi dorsalis | reverse complement strand
CTAATAGGAGAGAGGATTTATTTTTTGAGAAGTGAAAAAGACATAGAAAATACACAAAGGGTGGTGGTGGTGGTGGAGCAGCGCCTTTCAGCAGCTCATACTGCAGCAGGTGGAGGTGTTGATACAGCTGATGCTTCACTAGAATACTGAGGCAAATGCAGTCACATCCATAAGGAAAGAAAGACACGAGGCTATTACTACTGCAGCCTGGTGTGCCTGCTTGATTAATACACCTCATGTATTTGGGGCAGAATGCGTCACACATCCTTAGAAAATCTGGCCCTCAATTCTTAGACAGACCCCACAGAGATTGGATGACCCTTCATGAAACCATGAATGGCACAAGATGCTGTACTTAACATATTAATGAGCCTGGAGGAAGAGAGGAGCCGTCTATGCAGTGGTTTCTC
>NW_019492340.1:0-450 GCF_002814215.2 Seriola lalandi dorsalis | reverse complement strand
TCCTTTCCTTTCCTTTCCTTTCCTTTCCTTTCCTTTCTATCCTTTCCTTTCCTTTCTATCCTTCCTTTCCTTTCCTTTCCTTTCCTTTCTATCCTTCCTTTCCTTTCCTTTCCTTTCCTTTCCTTTCCTTTCTATCCTTCCTTTCCTTTCCTTTCCTTTCCTCGATGATGAGCTGCGCTGTAACTCAGCATGTGATATATGAAGTGTTCACTCCTCTGGATCAATAACAGAGTCTATATCTGATGTTCAGGTGCAGACGGACCAGAGGTGGCAGCACAAAGTGAACAGGTAAATATTGACTGACGGAGCTTCACTACAGCCACGTCTCCTCTTCAGCTGCTCCCAGTATCAACACAGTCATCAATACTTCCTGAGTGAAGGTGTAATCACACCTGGATCAGCTGATCACAGCTCGGCCTGTTCGTCCAGGTGTGTGAAGAAAACCTCAGT
>NW_019492339.1:0-479 GCF_002814215.2 Seriola lalandi dorsalis | reverse complement strand
GTTACAGTGGTAACTTTAACTCTTTTACTATTGTAGCCTTAAAGGAATGTGTGTGTGTGTGTGTGTGTGTGTGTGTGTGTGTGTGTGTGTGTGTGTGTGTGTGTGTTAAAGCTGTGCAGCTCAGTGGGAAGAAGTTCAAGCATCAACATGCTTTCCTGAAGCCGGTGAGTCAGCATGTGCGCTCTCCACAAACAGGTTGGTTTTAACCTGACTGAAAACACGGCTGACTGCTCTGCTGCCTGTTTTCTTCCCGTTCACCTGTGAACACCACAGCTCAGTGGCTGCAGGCTCCGACCGCCACACTGACCCAGGAACAGCCAGTGTCACTCTGCACACTGCGGACGCCTCACAACTGCCCTGACGCTTCCCTCGGCTCGTGTTGGTCCTTACCTGCTCGTGCAGACGCAAAGGTTATTAGGGTTCTAACCCGGGAGAGGTAGAACCTTGTTGTTCCTTATTATTACTTATTAAGCTTCTAA
>NW_019492338.1:0-411 GCF_002814215.2 Seriola lalandi dorsalis | reverse complement strand
TCCTTTCCTAACCAACAAACAGGATTGAAATGTTGAAATAAGATCATATGAAAGGAATTTACAAATAGAGAAAGTTCAGTCATCAATAATAATAAAAACTGAGAAAGAGATCAGAATAAATTATATTCAAACATAAGTATATAGTTTCCTGATGCTTTTGACATTTAAGTTAGTTTTTAGTGCATTCCACAATGGGAGGGGATTTAGTCAAACAACATTTATTTATAGATGGGGTCATCACTGTCCCTGAGACACCCAGTCTGACGTACTGTGGTCGTCTTGTCAGGTAATCCACAATCCAGGACGTGAAGCAGGGATCAACCTTCATCTCTTCCAGCTTGTCTTTAAGGATGGGGGGTTGGATGGTGTTAAATGCATTTGAAAAATCAAAGAACATAATCCTCATGTAAC
>NW_019492337.1:0-411 GCF_002814215.2 Seriola lalandi dorsalis | reverse complement strand
TGTGTGTGTGTGTGTGTGTGTGTGTGTGTGTGTGTGTGTGTGTGTGTGTGTGTGAAACAGAGGAACTCCATCTCGCTCTAAAGCTCAGTTAAGCAGATTAACAACATGCTAGCTAAAATGCTGAACGCTCTGCAGGTCAAGTACAACCTGATATAAGCTGATGGAAGTCCAACTCGCCCCCCTCGGCTACAGATCTCAGATCAGATTACCAAACCTCAGGGTTCCTACACTCTGCTATTAAGAAGCCGAGAGTATATCTGATTGTGGGTCAGCGGGTTTTTTCTGGATAAACACCTCCAGGTGCTGTTGCCAGTATCCCGTGTTTTCATATGTTTTTCACTCATTTATGGAGGTTTGTCCTTGAATGTGTAAAGTTTCTCACAGAGAAGCAGAAAAAAAAACCCAAACATA
>NW_019492336.1:0-411 GCF_002814215.2 Seriola lalandi dorsalis | reverse complement strand
GTCATAGTATAGTAAGGCATAAAATGTCATAAAAATTACACGGTATAGTAAGGCATAAAAACGGCATAGTATAGTAAGGCATAAAAACTCAGAAAGAACGTCATAGTATAGTAAGGCATAAAAAAGACACAGTATAGTAAGGTATAAAAATGGCACAGTATAGTAAGGCATAAAAACTCATAAGAACGTCATAGTATAGTGAGGCATAAAGGTCACAAAAACATCATAGTAGGCTATAGTAAGGCCTAAGGTATAGAAAACGACATAGTACAGTAAGGCATAAAAAGTCATAAAAACGTCATACTATAGTAAGGCATAAAATGCACAAAAACATCAAAAAACGTAATATCATAGTAATGCATAAACATGTCAAAAAACGTCATAGTATAGTAAGGCATAAAAATTCAGATC
>NW_019492335.1:0-411 GCF_002814215.2 Seriola lalandi dorsalis | reverse complement strand
TGCTCTTCATGTTCTTCGGGCTCTTCCTTGTTGACCTGAGATGTTTTGAGTCCAAAAAACAACATCATCAATACAAACAACAAATGACTTAAAAATTGTAAACAGGATATTATTTTACCTTGTCTTCTGCAACAGCACAGTACCAGACCAACTGCTATGATTAGTATGACCACAATGACTCCAATCACCCAGAGTCTGATACCTGGAACATTGACTGAAGAAAAATAATCAGTTACTTGAACTGTCCCTCGATGCCTCATGATGCTGTTTTGTGTTTAGATTGTTGCAGGTCACACAGATAATAACAGTTCCTCACTTAAAGCTGCCTCACCTGGATTCTCCATCCTGAGAAAGGTGTTGGTCGTCAGTGTCTCCTCAGCATCACTCAGTTCACAGGTGTATGTTCCCTCA
>NW_019492334.1:0-411 GCF_002814215.2 Seriola lalandi dorsalis | reverse complement strand
ATATACTTTTGTATTAGCATAAAAAAAAAATTGAGTTCAAAACTTTTACTTGTACCAGAATAATGACAAGTAAAAGTTCAAATGTTTTATTATTAGAGCCAAACTTAGTTGTTTTTTGTTACCTTTAAAGAACTTTGGAGAACACAGTTTCTTTATTCGCATCATCACCAATAATAATAATAATGATAATCACAGTAACTTGCTGGTTTTGCTATTATTCATCAGCTGATGTTCAACTCAACAGTGTCACCTAGTGGCTCAATGTGACACTGTCACTGGTTTTATAACAGGTATGTTACAGAGAGGAGGACTGGTTCTGCCCTGTCCCCCAAAGACCGTTAAAGATCATCAGTAAAATACTAAAACACTGACTGTTATACAACATTAATAAACCTGTTATAATGTCATGTA
>NW_019492333.1:0-780 GCF_002814215.2 Seriola lalandi dorsalis | reverse complement strand
CTTTTTATGCCTAACTATACTATGTCGTTTTCATGACTTTTTATGCCATGCTATATTATGACGTATTTATGACGAATTATGCTTTATAATACTATGACGTTAAATGCTTTGCTATACTGTGACATTTTTATGACTTTTCATGCCTTGCTATACTATGTTGTTTTTATGACTTTTCATGCCTTATTATACTATGTCGTTTTATGACATTTTATGCCTTACTATACTAAGGCGTTTTCATGGTTTTTCATGCCTCAATATACTATGTCGTTTTCATAATTTTTTGTACCTTACTATACTAAAACGTTTTCGTGATTTTTTATGCCTTACTATACTATGTCATTTTTCTGACTTTTTATGCCTTACTATACTATGTCGTTTTTATGACTTTTTATGCCTTACTATACTATGTCGTTTTTATGACGTTTTATGCCTTGACTTTTTATGCCTTACTATACTATGTCGTTTTTATGACTTTTTATGCCTTACTATACTATGTCGTTTTTATGACGTTTTATGCCTTGACTTTTTATGCCTTAATATACTATGTCGTTTTTATGACTTTTTATACCATCACATTTTATGATTTTTTATGTATTATTATACTATGTCGTTTTTGTGATTTTTCATGCCTTACTATACTATGTCGTTTTTATGAATTTTTTATGCCTTACTATACTATGACGTTTTCATAATTTTTTATGCCTTACTATACTATGTCGTTTTTATGATTTTTATGCCTTACTATACTATGTCGTTTTTTATGACTTTTAATGCCTTGAC
>NW_019492332.1:0-411 GCF_002814215.2 Seriola lalandi dorsalis | reverse complement strand
CAAACATATAATGTTTAAAGAACACAATGTGAAAAAAACGATTCCCTGCTAACAATATAAAAAAATAAAAATAAAAACCTTTACAGCAGAGGTTAGAAATCAAAGTTGCACCATGTTTTCCAGGTAGAAAATATGGATTCATGTCAGCTCAGTCACAAAACACAAAATTGCCCTAATCAAATCCAGAGAATCACAAGATCAAAGGAAAAAGTGTAAGCTTGACCCCAAACCCTAAGACTAAATAAAGTGTCACACTGCAAACACACACACACACACACACACACACACACACACACACACACAGGCAAAGGCACAGGCACAGCAGAGCCCATCACAGCTCAGCAGTAAAATAAGGGATTATGGCAATTCCAGGGCCCTTGTCCTTTGTTGTGGAATGATTTGGGAATGATT
>NW_019492331.1:0-409 GCF_002814215.2 Seriola lalandi dorsalis | reverse complement strand
GGGACTATTTTCATCAGTGGATGAACACACATGCGGTACTCTAGTGCAAATTTACAACGCCTGCAGAGTCCGAGTTTGTGGTAATGAAGGAACATGTCACCTCGTGTAACAGTGAGGCTCATTGATGGGTTTATAATAGTTTTTGCACAACAATGGACATGTATGGCACAGAGCAATAAGTTACATGAGGCTTTAGACACGGGCAACACTAAAACACTAAACACTAAAAGGAATTCATTGTTGGATTTTCATGGGATTTGCTTACAATAGAAAAATTTAAAAATATCACCACATTAACCTTTCGGCAAAGCTCATTAACATTTACAAGTACAAGAAATCTCAAAGCCATAGTTAATTAATTAACTGTTTTCTATAATAAATATTCTTTAAATATATTCTCCACACACAC
>NW_019492330.1:0-411 GCF_002814215.2 Seriola lalandi dorsalis | reverse complement strand
AAATGACTTCCAGCAGGCTACTGGTGTGCATGTGTAACCCACTCTTGGGTGCGCTATACTCTAGATTCGGGAGGAGCTAAGAAGTAGAGTACAATCATCATAAACACACGAGGCATGAGTTTAGTTAACTGCAGCTTTAGTTTTTCTTCAGAATGCAGAACAACACAATTTACACCAACACGGAAAATAACAAAATGGCCCTTAAACATAAAATAAATTGTCCTTATGTGTGCCTTAGTCACTCTTCAATTTCTGGTCAATGTCTGATGATCAAAGTCAGTGTTGTTTCGCTCAAAGTCAAGTTTAAGTCCAAATCAGACTGAAGCCTGATTTATCAGAGTCTGTTTAGTCAGAGAGCTCTCCAAGTCTGCTGTGAGTTCGAGCTGTATCAGTCACGGTGACTGACACAAT
>NW_019492329.1:0-411 GCF_002814215.2 Seriola lalandi dorsalis | reverse complement strand
CATACAAATACAACATAGCCCCACAACAATGCTACTATAAAATAGACCAAAACAACAACAACAACAACAACAACAAGGTCTATAAAACAATAACGCCATGGCTTTGCAATACACGTCCAAAAGCTCTTTGCGCACAGCACACAAGACCATACCCAAATATGCACATTTTTTCAGCAAATGTATATCAGTTTAATGAGATGTATTGACAATGGAATATTAAACTGCTCGGCGGCAGCTTATAATTAACTAAACATCTTACCTTGAGCTGCAGACAGTGACCCCCAGTAGTTACAATGATCCACGGTGGCCTAGCGCTTGGGCGTTGGGTGTGGATGGGGCATGGATGTCCGATGAGTTCAAAATGTCACTGTGGACATGCATCATGGAGAGGAGAGTTAGTCTCTTCTGGGT
>NW_019492328.1:0-411 GCF_002814215.2 Seriola lalandi dorsalis | reverse complement strand
TTAAGTCCTGTTTTACTCTGAACTTCATCCATTGGGACTAGAGAGTCTTAATGAGGCTCCAGAGGCTCTAACTCTGTGATTAGCAAATATCAAAAGAGTATGAAACAGGTTAGAGAATGACTCACAATTATTTCTGTTTATGAATTGTAAAATTTTCATTGGAAAACTATGATGATAATGAACGAAGCTCTGTGAAGTTGGTTATTCTATTTTATGTTAAATTACGTGTCATGGCTTGTTCTGTATTTTCACTTCACTGTAACTTGGATCACTTTGGAGAACCGTGTGTACACATGGTGAAGGGATGTGTGAGGTGACACATCCTGTGTTTATAAATATAAAATTTACGTGAGGCTTACACATGATTTTTGAGTGTATGCATCATTTATGAATCAGGCCCCTGGACTAGAA
>NW_019492327.1:0-475 GCF_002814215.2 Seriola lalandi dorsalis | reverse complement strand
TTTCAGGACAGATGTGATGCATATTGGCATGTTTTGTTCGTCAGTCTCTGTGCAGATGCCCTGGACATTGGTTGCCTTGAGAAAGTGTCTGTGGTCAGTGGAGAGAACCACAGCACAAAGAGAAGAGCCATTCCTCAGGCGACAGTGAGGAACAAAATGTCCCCTTTCTTGCATGTAAATCACAACATTTCCCAGAATTTTCTTCTTTTTTTTATAACATAATAGCTCAAGGCAATGTGAAATAAGAAACCTTCACCTATTACATTAAACTCTTCAGCTTGGAGTGTGAGCATAAAATGGAGAGCTAAGGTTGAATAAGAAATTAGGAACTACTTAAAAACAAAACACACACAAACACACACACACATATATATATATATATATATATATATATATATATATATATATATACATACAGTGTTGTGCTGAGGATGATGTTACAGAGAGGTCAATTCTTGAGCTTGTGACAGCACAA
>NW_019492326.1:0-411 GCF_002814215.2 Seriola lalandi dorsalis | reverse complement strand
GACCTGTGCTGAGACCAACAGTGGTCACCCTGTGGATTGATTACTGTGCCTAGAAATTATGGCCTGTGCACACATAAGCCGCAGTGCAACTTGGGTCCAACTGGAGGCAAAAAGGTGCTTCGAGTAAACATAGTGTTGTCTGCACAGATGTCATGGTTCAGATTTATTTAGAGGGCAAATGCTCCATTAGTTGGGCTTTTTAATTAGCGCACTTGTGAGAGAGGGTCATTAAGGATGTCTGACAGAGGACCTGCTGATGAGGAGGATGGAAACACTGCTAACTCCGGCCCTGATACCACACACACACACACACACGCCCACGCACACACCCACACAAGCACAGATCTGCTTAAAAACCAATAACATTTCACACAGTCATCGACAAACACAGCGAGTCAGCGTCACGGGTGC
>NW_019492325.1:0-411 GCF_002814215.2 Seriola lalandi dorsalis | reverse complement strand
TTTTTTTTTTTTTTTTAAAAGCAGAGCTGTTGACATGCAGCTCTCTGAGGACATTACATCATAAACTCCAGCCGGGAAACACCACCTCTGTACCTGCTGACAGCCACTGATACTAGTAACCAGCCCTTCAGTCTGTAGAGTCTGTGGACAGTCTGAAGCTCAGCACCTTCTACATCATTTAATGGAGTCTGAAAAGCCCCATTTAGGAAAAGAGGGCAGAGCCACAACCATCACAGCAGGTGACACCTGTCAGTCAAACAGATTTTAAAATTCCTCTCCACATGTTTTAAACTGTAAAGATCCTCTGCTCTGATTAATAGTTTAACAAGGTTTTCACACATTAAACTGGGTCTGAAGTTCATCTCCTCTTACTTCTTGACTGAGAAAGTATCAGAGAGCATCAAGATGGTG
>NW_019492324.1:0-411 GCF_002814215.2 Seriola lalandi dorsalis | reverse complement strand
CACACACACACACACACACACACACACACACACACACACACACACAGGTTTAAAGTTAGAACAGGAGAGTGTTGTTAAACTTCCCCTCAGTGATGCATCCTGGGAGTGTTTGTCAGGATTGTTTCCATCTTCATGATCAGCTGTTTATTTTATATTTGGCCAAAGAAAAGTGAGAAAACAGAAACAGAAACTTTTATCAGAGCAGTTTCAGTCTGGTTCTAACTAAAACACGGCTCTCGGAGGTTTGAGGTCAGATGTTTCCAGATGATGAATGAGAGTCTGACATGTTCACTGTGTCTAACCAGCTGTGCTGTGTGTTACTGCTGTAGCTGATGTACTACACACACACACACACACACACACACACACACACACACACACACACACACACAGCATATCAGCTGATCACTA
>NW_019492323.1:0-411 GCF_002814215.2 Seriola lalandi dorsalis | reverse complement strand
TAAAAAGCATGTAAGCAACGTGCTGGAACCGGGTATCCCCTGAAATCAGCTCTTGGTTTTGGCTGAAGCTAAAATCCAGGGCTTTGATTTCTTTGTCTCCATTCGTGGACAAAAAAATGTAATACCCTCCCTTTCTTTACTTAATGACCTGTTCAATGATCATATCATACACAGTAACACACACACACACACACACACACACACACACACACACAACTTTTTGTTTTGACTATCCTCATGGGACTTATCATGCCTCAGTCCTTTCCCTAGTCCCTTACCTTATCCCTAGCCTGAGCCCCAAAACCAAGTCTTAACCCTCAAAAAACTGTCTTGACCCATGGACCCAATTTCCACACACACACACACACACACACACACACACACACACACACACACACACACACACACACA
>NW_019492321.1:0-411 GCF_002814215.2 Seriola lalandi dorsalis | reverse complement strand
TATATATTCTGAGAGTGAGATGAGAGGGTAGACACCAATCAATCCACTTTATTATTCAGTCTGTGCATTAAAAACTGAGCCGGAGTCAAAAGGCGGCTTCTAGCCCGCAGGCTGTCTGCAGCAGACATGTATCTGCCACATTGTCTAACACTGTAGCAAGAGGCTTCAACTGTGGAGGTCTGTGAGCCGGTGAAAGAGCGTGGGGTCCCCGGGCTTGAGATGTGTCACTTCCTATAGGGTCCCCAGACACGACATCACCTCCCTCACCTCCTACACATGTAGCTCATTTAACTTACACAGCAGTTAGTTCCGACCAAGTAATTAGATTGGACGAGAGGCATTTCATCAGTGCTGATATAGGGTACAACAGCACTGGGACTTTTAACTACATGTATCACTCCGCAGTCGTTT
>NW_019492320.1:0-411 GCF_002814215.2 Seriola lalandi dorsalis | reverse complement strand
AGATATAAATTCATGCGTTGAATGGCTGGTGTAAACCTGTGTGTGGCCTGAACAGTTTTGGCTGAGTTGATGAGTTGGTGCTATTGTAAAGGCAAAGGGTGGCCATGCCATTCATTTGATTCAGATTGTTCCTGTTTAACCTTTATTCATTATTTTTGAATCATCACAATGACCCACAATGAGCTCTCACATGATTTAGTTGTAACATTGTGACAACAAAATAAAATAACTGACACAACTGACACAAACTGAACCACGGATGGCCCACGGAAAATTTTAGTAGTAGACACAAAAAACTGTCATGGTAATTTGGTGGTATGACCATGGTCATACTAGTACTGCAACATCTAGTTACCAAATTATCATGCCACTGTCTATCACTGTCCTTCCGTGGTCCAACACGTTGTCCAT
>NW_019492319.1:0-411 GCF_002814215.2 Seriola lalandi dorsalis | reverse complement strand
TATGGACACATGTTTACCTTTTGCCTCATACATACATACACATTTCAAAATGATGTAAGAGATTTTTTTTGTTTAAAGACAGGAACAGAAAGTAATGTTGAACTTGGAGAGGAAGATATGTGTATTTGACTGTTTCTACCACAACCCAGCAACTGTTCTTTCACAGCTTCCTCCTCCCAGTGAACCCACATGTAAAAACAAACCTCAGATAGTGACTTATTCCCTAAACTGAAGCTAAGTCTGGTTCCTTACTACTTCGGTTAGAGGGAACAGAAACATGAGGATCCTTTTAAAGTAACAGAGGATTGGAAACCCTATCAACCGGTCAGATTGCTACCCTGGATAATCTAGAGATGAGTCAGTAGCAGTCTTTGCAAGCTTTCAGCCAGAGATTCACTCATAAAAACTAGA
>NW_019492318.1:0-411 GCF_002814215.2 Seriola lalandi dorsalis | reverse complement strand
GTTTTTTTTTTTTTTTTTTTTTTTTTTTTTTTTTAATTTGTTCCATCTAAAATGATGTAATGGATGCATTTACTGATATATGAAAGAGTTTACAGTAAGAGTCACCAATACCAATACCTGGTGATGATGTTTAGGATCTGTGGACAACTGGTGTGGACAACCAGCTGCTATATGCAAATCATTTCTCCCAGTGGGCCCAGCACTGGTGCGATGCCACATCATCGTTCATGTGAGTGATGTTTTGATTAAATCTTTAATTGGCCTTGTTTGACAGACATGATTGATCTGTCCGACATCATGAGGTGGGAGGGGAATTATTTAATTATTTGACCAAATTAATAAAGGCTGCTGACATTTCATTCCGCCCACAAGTTTAAACCCGCAGTCCCCGAACACTGTCTCGATTGTATT
>NW_019492317.1:0-411 GCF_002814215.2 Seriola lalandi dorsalis | reverse complement strand
CACACACACACACACACACACACACACACACACACTACGTTTGTCACTTATCCCATGTACCAGCAGTGACATGATGAATTGTCTTCATCCCTTAGTCTCCAGATTGGGGAATACAAAGACAGACGTCGATCCACTGGGGATGAGCTTCATATAATTTAATCCTCTGTGGCTACTTAACCTGTCATTGCTGCTCAGTACCATGTGGGTGGAACATTGTGAAGCCCTCTAACCTTGCACTCAGGTCTGAGAGCCCATAACAAAGAAGCTGTATGGCATGGTGTCTTGTAGAATATATTGAGATAATAATGGTGGGCCCCGAGGATAAAACACATACTAGACTGAAAGCACAAAACATTAAGGAAAACACGCTCAATATCAAGAAATGCAACAAATACAAACAGGGAAAGAAAA
>NW_019492316.1:0-411 GCF_002814215.2 Seriola lalandi dorsalis | reverse complement strand
CTTTTATTCTGACACAGAGACACTGAGTTTCACATCTGTGTGGCAAAAACCTGGATCTTTACTGTTGTGTCAATAAAGAGATAAAGTGCAATGCTTTTATTTTGTAGAAGTGAGCATGTGACTTCCTGTGAGGTTTAGAAAATGAAAGTGAAGGGACTTCCACAGCAGAAATGAGAGAATATTCCCCCAGAGTGAATGAATGAAGATGTTTGATTCACTCATTCATCCACATCTGTATTTTAAAAAGTAACTGAGTACATTTACTGCAGTACTGTACACAGAGGAGGTACTTTTACTTCCATAATGTACTTGTACTGCTCCACATCTGTCATCACATCTTCACAGCTTTTATACAATATGAAGCATCAAGTCAATCTAACATGATACAACCACAGTGTGCTTTTACTTTGA
>NW_019492315.1:0-411 GCF_002814215.2 Seriola lalandi dorsalis | reverse complement strand
GCTGGTGAGAAAGTGACATCACACAAGATCAAGATTTTACAAAGTCATTAGTAAACATGATTGTGAAAATAAGTGGATACACTCTGAAGACATGGAAGTGTGTTTTAATTTGAAGGGGGGTTGAGCTGAACAAGTTTGTGTGTGTGTGTGTGTGTGTGTGTGTAGATCAAGATAGCAAGTATGATCATGTTTACTCCCATCAGCCTGCCCACACATTTCAGAAAGGTTATGTGGCAGCCCACAGCAACATGGAAGTTGTTTTCAAGTAAAACTATTATGTAAATGATTCACCCAAGTTTTCTTTTGATGTTTAACCCAGGCAATTTGTTTCGTGATTATTACAGCTGACTTTTCAGCGTAGGTGTGAGTAATATCTCTGGAGATGAGACAACAGGGAGAGATTACATGGGG
>NW_019492314.1:0-467 GCF_002814215.2 Seriola lalandi dorsalis | reverse complement strand
ACACACAGGCCGATATACACACAACTTTGTCCAAAAACACACAGACATTCAAGCTCAGGCATAAAAGGACACAACAGAGAAATACACACTCACACAGACACACAACTGAAGGATATTGGGGTACTAATGTAATTATAAACTCTAAATGTTCCTGTGTTAATGCAGTTTAAACTGCCAGCAGTGGAGATCCATGCTAACTCAATAACAGGACATCAGACAGGAGACAGTGTGTGTGTGTGTGTGTGTGTGTGTGTGTGTGTGTGTGTGTGTATTTATGAGTATGTGCGTCAGAGATTTATAAGTTTGTTGCTGTGTTTGTGCTGAGGCAAAGGATTTGGATGATCCTGTGTGTGTGTGTGTGTGTGTGTGTGTGTGTGTGTGTGTGTGTGTGTGTGTGTGTG
The DNA here is from genome assembly GCF_002814215.2 of Seriola lalandi dorsalis. Classification (NCBI taxonomy): domain Eukaryota; kingdom Metazoa; phylum Chordata; class Actinopteri; order Carangiformes; family Carangidae; genus Seriola; species Seriola lalandi. Next base: position 66 of record NW_019492314.1, on the reverse strand, counting down.
TGTGTGTGTGTATTTTTTTTTCATATACATATCTATACTGTCAAGTACCCATGTTTATATATATAT
>NW_019492313.1:0-411 GCF_002814215.2 Seriola lalandi dorsalis | reverse complement strand
CACACACACACACACACACACACAAACCTTTATCTCTGTCCTATTGAATAACTCTCTGATGCTTTCCATATTCCATGCGAGGGATTATTACAGCTTACCCACAATCCCCAGCAGCTGATTATCCTGCATGTTGACAGGACAGAATTGTGCTATCGGCCTTGTGCAGCAGTCGGCTGTGTGTGTTTCTGTGTGTGTGTGTGTGTGTGTGTGTGAGAGGGAGAAAAAAGCATACTGTATTTAATGTGTGTGTGTGTTTGTTTAGTGTTTGTGTGTGAAAGAAGAGAGAGAAAAGTAAAGATTTATTCTGCATTTATATGTGTACGAAAGAAGGAGAGAGGAAATTATTTTCTTCTTATGTGCGGGTGTGCATGTGTGTGAGAGGAAATTACTTTGTGTGTGCGTGTGTGTGTG
>NW_019492312.1:0-411 GCF_002814215.2 Seriola lalandi dorsalis | reverse complement strand
CTTTTCATGGCTTTCATGCTGAGCTCCCCTGTAGTCACAAAAGTTTTTTTTCTCCAACGTATTATACAGTAGGTGTACATTTATTTGTGGAAGCTCCTGTGAAACACGGACCATGCCATGAATTCATTTGCAAGATGTCAGATTGTTTGTGATTTTGTTCTTAGATTTAATTTAATTTAATGTTAGGTATAGGTATACAGGAGAGAAGGATATAAAGGCAGTGAGTAGTCAGAACTGATAAGAGAGATGAGCGAGAGCGTTGATGCATTCACCATGTTTATAATGTTGCATCTCAATAAATGAAACCGATTAAAGCCATAATGGGACGACTTCTAATTTGCTTCATGATGAAGAGACACAACATTTCAAAAGCCTTGCGCATGAGGCTTCTACAATATCATAATATATTAA
>NW_019492311.1:0-411 GCF_002814215.2 Seriola lalandi dorsalis | reverse complement strand
GACGTGGAGAAGCCGACCTCTTCTTACCAGAAGACCAAACCTGTGGAGGCTGGTGAGTGTCCGTCCCCATCATCTGTGTGTTTGAGTCAGAAACGTCTGACGGCCTGTGAACTCACCACGTCTTTCCTCCTCTGAACAGCCGGCAGCGGCACAGGAAGCATCAAGGCTCGCTTCGAGAACATCGCCAAGCAGAAGGAGGAGGAGGACAGGAAGAGGGCCGAGGAGGAGCGGGCGCGTCGACAGGCCAAGGAGAAGCAGGAGCAGGAGGAGGCGCGCCGTAAGATCGAAGAGGCGCCCAAAGCCCCGTCTCCGGTCCCCGCCGCCAGTCCCAGCCCGACCCCACCTGTTGAGCCGGTGGCAGCTCCAGCTCCAGCTCCAGCTCCAGCTCCAGCTCCAGCAGCACCGTACCAC
>NW_019492310.1:0-411 GCF_002814215.2 Seriola lalandi dorsalis | reverse complement strand
GTTTGTGAAGTGGCAGCGATGGGGGGCTGGGGATGGATGGATAGGAGGAGGAGGTTCTAAAAGAATTGCCCGCAGGATCTCATTAAAAAACAGAAAAAAATAATTGTTAATTATTTAATTTTCATCTGTGTGAACTGACCTTTGAGCTATAGCTCTTATGAAGTGTGAACTTCCACTTCCATATAATTCAATAATATAATATAAGATTCTGAAATGGACCATTCTTTATGATGAGTACTGAAAAGATCTTCCCTTTTTTTTCCAATTATTATGGCGGCACCGGTCAGGAAGTGCTGGGAGAGAGAGTAGGGGAATGACACGCAGCAAATGGAGTCAAACCGGGTCAAACTCGCTGCTCAGGATAGTTGAGCATTCGGTTATCAGGTTTCCCTCCAATAAAATCATTTTGAC
>NW_019492309.1:0-411 GCF_002814215.2 Seriola lalandi dorsalis | reverse complement strand
TGAGGGGAGGCTCTATCAGTGTCTCACAGGTTGTAGATGAAGACAGAGCATTTGGTTTACTCCATCAGGGACAGAGGCTGCTGCTGTTCGGGAAATTATTTGGTCCCTCTGATTCCAATCAGTCCCCTGTGTTTACTTTCTTCCTCCTAAATGAGTGTGTGATTAGTGAGTGGAGGGAGACGCACACACACCCTCCGAGAGGGTCCACGTGATTAATGACCTGGAAACATCTTATCTTTTCATCTGATTAAATAAAACTGAATGGATTTTTACATTTTATAATAAAGTGACTCCACAGGGCTGAGATGACATTGTGACATGCTTGAAAAGCTTTGTGCATGTGTGTGTGTGTGTGTGTGTGTGTGTGTGTGTGTGTGTGTGTGTGCGCGCTTTGCATCTTTGCATGCATGT
>NW_019492308.1:0-510 GCF_002814215.2 Seriola lalandi dorsalis | reverse complement strand
TGATTGATTGATTGATTGATTGATTGATTGATTGATTGATTGATTGATTGATTGATTGATTGAGTGATCTGTTGGCAAAAGTGATACTGCAGTGGTACTTTCACTTACATTGTAAACGTTTCGTAAGTGAAATTTTCAGGGGAGGTATAATATGACACGTCTACCAGCAGGTGCTGCTGTAATCAACATGAGGCCATTTTGACCAGAAACTCTCACATTGTACATCGCCCATAGAAAACTTACATTCCCAATTGTATCTGAATCTCCAATAGAGGCCACGCCCATTTCTGCCAAGGATAAATAATATATGAAATATGCATTGACTCCTCTGAGACTGTGAGTCTGATCTGCACAAAACTTTGCATAAAGAATTATATTATAATTAAAATAATGTTGATAATTCAATATATGTGCAATATATAAAGAAAGAACTTCCTATAGGTTGCAATCAAAACAGGAAGTGTTGCATTTCTTGCAGTGTGGCTCCTCCCACCATCAGTGCTGGGAAGT
>NW_019492307.1:0-411 GCF_002814215.2 Seriola lalandi dorsalis | reverse complement strand
CAGGAGAAAGAGAGAAGCTCCGTCGTCTGTCAGGGTGGAGGAGGGAAGAAAATCCCCTCTTCAGACACTGTTTCAGTGACGTCACATTAGCACCTGAGGGAACTGTGACGTCACTCTTTCATGCTGAAATCTTACCTGCGTCCTGCATCAGAGAGGAGGGAGTGGAAGCACCGTGTGTGTGTGTGTGTGTGTGTGTGTGTGTGTGTGTGTTTGTGGTTCTGTCGTACAAAGTGTGTTTTCTTAACTTATCACAGGAAGTGTGAATAATACAGAGGATTGTATAAATCCTTAATGAAAACTCAAGGCAAACAGAACGCAGCCTCACATCTGCTGCTGTTTACCGCCTCGCTACAGATTAGGGCTGAGGAAAAGGTCAACTGTAACACACACACACACACACACACACACACA
>NW_019492306.1:0-411 GCF_002814215.2 Seriola lalandi dorsalis | reverse complement strand
TGTGTGTGTGTGTGTGTGTGTGTGTGTGTGTGTGTGTGTGTGTAGTGTCGCACAGATAAACACACAACATGCACAAATATAAAAACTCCAAACCTGATGTTTTCTGTTAAACATTTCAGCACCTGAATGCATCACGGGTTAGATTAGACATCCGAAATGATGTAACATTCAAGAAACAACACACACACACACACACACACACACTCGCTGCCAGACTCACCAGTGGTCGTGTGGCATTGTTGCGTTGCCGTCGGTTACTGAGCATCTCGCTCAAATCTAACACACAAGTACTCTCCTCTCTCTCTCTCTTCTTCGCTCACTCTCTGTCTCCTCCCTCTCTCAGAGATAGAGAGGGAGGGAGAGGGAGAGGGTGAGAGAGGGAGGGAGAGAGGGAGAGGGTGAGAGAGGGAG
>NW_019492305.1:0-411 GCF_002814215.2 Seriola lalandi dorsalis | reverse complement strand
TCTTGATTTCTTCAGCTTTACTGCCTGTTAATAGTGTTAAAAATGTTATTAGCTGTCATTACTATTTTTTTTTTGTAGGAGCACTACAGTTGCCATTACATTACTATCGCTGTTACTGTCGTTACTATCACTATTATTAATAATGCTATCACTGTACGTTCTTGTTCTTTTCCTCTGTGCTCTCTCTTGCTCTCTCTCTCTCTCTCTCTCTGTCTCTGTCGCTCTCTCTCTCTTTCTCCAACCCAACCGGTCGAGGCAGATGACCGTCCACCCTGAGTCCAGTTCTGCTCGAGGTTTCCGCCTTTTAAAAGGAAGTCTTTCCTTGCCACTGTCGCCTTGTGCTGCTCTTGGTGGGAGTTGTTGGGTCTCTGTAAATAATATTGTAAAGAAAAGGTCTAGACCTGCTCTATT
>NW_019492304.1:0-461 GCF_002814215.2 Seriola lalandi dorsalis | reverse complement strand
GTTTTTCACAATCTTAACCACAACATAACTGGTCCAGTCAAATATTATGAATTTAACAGATGAAAACTAACACTTGTAGCGTGTAGTATTTGTTGAAACCAATACATTTTGGCCATTGGTCATCAGCCATGATTAAGGTTGTTGACATGTTGGAGTAATAAAGTAATTCCTGGACATTTCATCTTTAAGATGGCAGTTCAAATGATAACTAGAAAATTCCAGGGAAATTTTGAGTGCCACGGGGGCTACTGCCGGGATGAGTACATGATTTATTTCCAGTGTTCAAAAGTCACCCTGATCATATTCTGGTTTTGAGAAATGTCTTGATATAAAAGACTCTGATATAAAAAGGGAGAAATTTGGCAATACTGCGTTTTGACCATACATAACTGGTCAAATAAACTGGACAACAAAGAGAAGTATGTAGATTTTACAGCTTTCAGCATGTGTTGTGTTTGTTA
>NW_019492303.1:0-411 GCF_002814215.2 Seriola lalandi dorsalis | reverse complement strand
ATGAGACAGGAATTCATTAATCATTGAGATACTGAGGCAAAAAATATAATCCTATAATGCATGATTTTCTGCCACGGGTAAAATATGTCTCAAATCTGTGTCTATTTTGAAGGTAAAACAGAGAGGACATTGGCACTTTGTAACATTTAATAAAAGTATATCAAGCAATATAGCATTTTTATGTGCCTACCTGTTACCCCACATCCTATGAAAATGGCTAATCAATGTCACCAAGTCCTGCAAGTCATGTCACCTACAGTATTTCTCACTGCCTTCTTTTTTTTTTTTTATCATCCCCAGGTTGTGGAGAAGCTGAAGATGACGAGCACCCAGCAGGATTCTCCCTCTGCTGCTCTGGCCTGTGCAGGTCCAGCAGATGTTGCCTGTGATTTCTGCTGTGGGACCAAACCT
>NW_019492302.1:0-411 GCF_002814215.2 Seriola lalandi dorsalis | reverse complement strand
CTGTTTTTCTTCATCTTAAATTTTAGTAAACTGAATATTTTTGGCTTTAGGAAAGTGTTTGAATCGGTTCATGTAGAAAATAATCAGCAGATTGATCAATATTTTAAAATAACCACCAGTTGCAGTTGCCTATTCACCTCTGAGCCAGCGCTCCTGCCTGGTTACATCAGCATGTCATTACTGCAGATGAAAAATCCTCACCATTTCTTCTTCTCGTATTTGTCCTGGAGGAACTCTTTGAACTTCTGAGAGTCCTTCATGTCGGAGCAGCCGTCCGTCTTTGGGTCAAACAAACATAGCCAAGTCCTCCTCCCGACCTGAACACACACATTTAGCAGGAAAACACTTAAAAATCATGTGGCCTTGGAGAGTCATGCAGCATCAGAAAAAGGGGGGGGGGGGGTCCTGTGT
>NW_019492301.1:0-411 GCF_002814215.2 Seriola lalandi dorsalis | reverse complement strand
ACACACACACACACACACACACACACACACACACACACACACACACACACACACGAGCGGGCAGAAATTTACTAATCAAAAAGTGTATTTCCTAGAGGCTGACTCCCAAGAGAAATCCAGCTGGAAGAAATTGGAATAATTTATTAGCTTACAAGTTTTCGTTGACAGTTAGCCCGAGGCTATTTATCTCAGTAATAGAGAACGTCTCCAATGTGGCAAAATTGACCAAATCAAACAGCTTTGATCAGAAAATGAATCTGGCAAGGCTGTCTGTCTCTGGGTGTCCCACGAGGCGAGCGGGAAACAAACAAAAACTGAGAGACAGAGAGTGAGACTGGGAGAGAAAGAGAGAGATTATTTAACAAGTGACCAGGAGAGGAGGAGGAGGAGGAGGAAAAGAGTGAAGGATAA
>NW_019492300.1:0-411 GCF_002814215.2 Seriola lalandi dorsalis | reverse complement strand
CCATAGGTGTGGCTGTGAGTGTGAATGGTTGTCTGTCTCTATGTGTTTGCCCTGCGATGGACTGGTGACCTGTACAGGGTGTACTCCGCCTCTCGCCCGAAAAGATGCTGGGATAGGCTCCAGCCCCCCCGTGACCCTACTAGAGGATAAGCGGAAGAAAATGAATGAATGAATGAAAGAAATAATTACTCCACATCTGTTAATTCTCTTCTTAGCGCTGCATTAACTTCAGTTCACACTTGGTGTAGGAGCTATTTTGTTTGTTTGTTTTTCTGAGTTTGGATTACTTTAATTTTTTTTAATTTTTTGATATTATTTTCAAAGAGCACAGGTTGTGTTGCCTATCAACTTATCCATGTAACCATCTATCTATAGACAGGTGTCCCTTACATCCCCCGTTGGTCCATGGGT
>NW_019492299.1:0-411 GCF_002814215.2 Seriola lalandi dorsalis | reverse complement strand
CACACACACACACACACACACACACACACACACACACACAGCTCAGTCGACTTCTGTGGCCTCACATCTCATAGATAATATCTCCTTGGCAAACCTTCCTATCTCTCCCCCACGAGATGTGAGATTGATAGACTAGTCACTATGAGACACCCAGAGTCAGTAACCATCGCGAGTCACGACCGTCCTGTGAATTGCGGCGGCTCCTCGTACACTGTGATTAATTCCCATCACAGTTTATAAGACTGGCACTCGTACGGCCAGCTGTCATATATGATGCTTTTTTTTAACTTCAAATATATTGTAATTTCTACACACACACATCACACAAGTAACTACTGCACACACACACACACACACACAACATGAAGAGCATGTGCTTACTGAGAACAGGCACACACATGCAAAGACTGA
>NW_019492298.1:0-411 GCF_002814215.2 Seriola lalandi dorsalis | reverse complement strand
TGCTTTCTGCTGATGCTGCAGGTTCATGGAGGGAAATTTCTCTTACCTTTTTTCTTTGTGTCCACAGATTTCTTTGGAGACACTGAGGAAGGCTTCTTAGCAGTTTTGGAGGACACTTTGGCGATCTTACTCAGAGGCTCATTGTCGGAGCTATCACCTGTGTTCAAATCTGGAAAAGGTGCATAAAGCAAACTTTACAGGTAATCTCTCCGGACACAGATCAACACATCACTGCTGCAGAATAGTTACAGATAGATGGTGATGTAATCACCTGCGTTCTTATTTGTGCCATTAGAGCGGGACGATGTGTTTTCTTTTTTCTCAGGTTTCTCAGCAGCTGCAGAGGTTGTTTTCTTCTTTATCAGCGGCTCATCATCTGAGGAGTCATCAGAAGCTACAACAGGAAATATT
>NW_019492297.1:0-411 GCF_002814215.2 Seriola lalandi dorsalis | reverse complement strand
AGCAACAGATTTGGTGGTTTAACTGTTTAATTCAAAAGCACTTTAATTAGGCGTTCTATTTGGAAAAAAATTTTATGGCATGAGTGCAGAGTCTTTGGATGTAAATTACAACAAGGAGATTTATAGTGGGTTCCAATATTTCAACTCGGCATGACTTTATCGAAATGTGGAGGTGGTATGATTAGTGGTTTCCCGCCGCAATGTTGCACTGGAAAGTACATTTAGGAAGCATGGATGGAAGTAACTTTTTACTTGAACACATGCTGTCTTTAAATAAAACTTTTTTGGTTATAGTTTTAACATGACAAATCAAGAGCACAATATATTTGGTGTTTAAAGTCGTGGTTTAAGCTGCAGTTCCTCGAATGGCCACTTGAGGCTGGCTCCAAAAATGAGTCAGTCCCCATAAAC
>NW_019492296.1:0-411 GCF_002814215.2 Seriola lalandi dorsalis | reverse complement strand
AGCAACAGATTTGGTGGTTTAACTGTTTAATTCAAAAGCACTTTAATTAGGCGTTCTATTTGGAAAAAAATTTTATGGCATGAGTGCAGAGTCTTTGGATGTAAATTACAACAAGGAGATTTATAGTGGGCTCCAATATTTCAACTCGGCATGACTTTATCGAAATGTGGAGGTGGTATGATTAGTGGTTTCCCGCCGCAATGTTGCACTGGAAAGTACATTTAGGAAGCATGGATGGAAGTAACTTTTTACTTGAACACATGCTGTCTTTAAATAAAACTTTTTTGGTTATAGTTTTAACATGACAAATCAAGAGCACAATATATTTGGTGTTTAAAGTCGTGGTTTAAGCTGCAGTTCCTCGAATGGCCACTTGAGGCTGGCTCCAAAAATGAGTCAGTCCCCATAAAC
>NW_019492295.1:0-411 GCF_002814215.2 Seriola lalandi dorsalis | reverse complement strand
GTCATAACATGGCAAGGCATCAGACGAAATAATGAAATTAGGCATAAAAATGGCAAAAAACGTCAAAGTATAGCATGGCAGAAAAATGGCAAAAAAACATCTAAGTATAGTATGGCTAAAAAATGGCAAAAAACCTCATAATATAGTATGGCATAAAACGTCAAAAAAACATCATAGTATATTAAGGCATAAAAGGTCATATAAACGTCATAGCATGACAAGGCATCAGACGAATTAATAAAATTAGGCTTAAAAATGCCAAAAACGTCAAAATATACTATGGTAGAAAAATGCCCAAAAAACATCATAGTATATTAAGGCATAAAAGGTCATAAAAACGTCATAGTGTAGTAAGGCTCAAAATGTAATAAAAATATCATAAAATATTAAGACCTAAAAATGTCAAAAAAA
>NW_019492294.1:0-411 GCF_002814215.2 Seriola lalandi dorsalis | reverse complement strand
GTGTGTCTGTGTGTGTGTGTGTGTGTGTGTGTGTGTGTTCACGAGGCGTTTTTCACCTGGCCAGCTGAAGGCAGATGGAGTAGACTCCTTGTCTGGTCTCGTAGTCCACCTCTGATGGGATGGAGTCTCTCTGCATCACATTCACAACCAGGCTGCAGAGAACACACAGACAAACTGAACTGTAACTGATCTGTCTATAAAAGCAGAAGCAAATCTGTGCTGGTGCAGCTTCTCCCACAGTGGAACAAAGCAAACACCCGACAGTGATGCAGTTTCTTTCAACAGGTGTGTTCTTTGTTACCTGAGACCGCCTGCTTTAAGGAAGTTCTCACAGAAGGACTTGCTGCTGGTTTTGGCCATCTCGTCATCAGACGTGGGCATGAGCTTTGAGCTCAACACCTAACACACACA
>NW_019492293.1:0-432 GCF_002814215.2 Seriola lalandi dorsalis | reverse complement strand
CACACACACACACACACACACACCCACACACAACACAAAGGTTTCATGTGAGCGTGGAGAGATGGGTTATGATGGTGGTGGAGGTTCATGTCTTTAGAAACCTGTAGTTTCAGCAGCTTCAGCTGAAACGATCAGGTGATTAAACAGTTAAAACATAATCTGCAGCTATTTTCATAAGTGATTAAAGTTCCTCCAGACATGTTTTCAACTCTGTATAAATCCTCTGCTGTGATTCATATTTAGTTTAACATGTTTTCGTCTCCTCTCACTTCCTGGTTGAGAAATCTGGGTCAGGCCTTGAGCCCCGCCCCCCCACCTGCTGGCTCCAGGTGGACAGGTGAAAGAGCAGAGAGCATCAAGATGGTGAGAGGAGGAAACATCAGAGAGACTCAGTCAGACCCAGACTCAGAGGAGGAGTCTGAGACCAGAACC
>NW_019492292.1:0-411 GCF_002814215.2 Seriola lalandi dorsalis | reverse complement strand
GTGTGTGTGTGTGTGTGTGTGTGTGTGTGTGTGTGTGTGTGTGTGTGTGAGAGAGAGAGTGTGTGTGTGAGTGAGAGAGTGTGTGTGTGAGTGAGAGAGTGTGTGTGTGTGTGTGTGTCTGTATGTGTGTGATCCAGGCAGACAGCTTATCGTTGAACACATCCTATCTGGCTTGACAGGTCACTGTCAGGTACAGCTCCCCTCCTCTCTCACCCCCACTGATACAGGTTGCCACACACAGAAATCTACCTGCACCAGTATGCTAATGTGATCTGATGGGAAGAGCTGTTAAAGCTGTGAACCCGTCACAATAATGCAAAGAAAAGTTGATTTACACCTCCTAGCCTGTGTAATTTTAGCATATTTGCACACTGACACAGCTGGGTCATATAGTTCAATTCAAAGTGCTAA
>NW_019492291.1:0-411 GCF_002814215.2 Seriola lalandi dorsalis | reverse complement strand
GGAAACAGAATGACCATGAAAAGGCCGTACCTGCTTTAACTGCTACCCTCCTTCCCACACACACCCACACACCGTCCACCACTGTCCTCAGAAAAAAAAAAATCAGCATCGGTTGAAAAAAAGAAAAAAGAAAAAAGAAAAAAAAAATTCCAAATGCAGAAATTGAATTCTCTTTTGGACGCAGGGCGGGGTGTTTGGGAGAGTTATGAAAAGAGGGAAAGACACAGAGAAGTGAAGATCCTGAGCAAGAGAGGGAGAGAGATTTAAATCTCACTGATAAAGGAGGTTTAAACCTCATTGAGAGTCGATGTGCGGCCCCTCGGAGTGACTCAGGGTGTGACTCATTGCAGCTGGCATTGCCTCCACCTTATACACACACACACACTGACACACACACACACACACACACAC
>NW_019492290.1:0-411 GCF_002814215.2 Seriola lalandi dorsalis | reverse complement strand
TCATAATTCTTGGTTACCGGGGCAACTGTGCATCTCCTCTCTCTTCCAGACATCACGACCCCCACACTCCCCCACCACCCCCACCCCCAGGTCACGATCCACAGCCCACCTACCACACATACGTACACGCATCATGACTGAAACTTCTGTCTGTCTGTAGAACAGAGCATTAAACAGCTGCAGAAACAGAAACAGTGGAGCCCTCAGAGTACAGGACATGTCTCATTAACACTCCCATTAACAGCATTTTCACACAGTGTGCTGTTATAGTTCTGGATGGTCAAAGCACTGATGCTACCTAGAGATCTCGCTATGTTTACTCTTATAGTATTGCTATGGCAACCCTTTAGTATGTACTTAAAGATGTTACTATGGGTATTAATATTAATACTGTGGATGGTTTGCCTACAC
>NW_019492289.1:0-411 GCF_002814215.2 Seriola lalandi dorsalis | reverse complement strand
GTGTGTGTGTGTGAGAGAGAGAGAGAGAGAGAGAGAGAGAGAGAGAGAGAGAGAGAGAGAGAGAGAGAGAGAGCAGATTATTAATGACTTTCATCCAGGTAAAGTGGGGAAATATCACATACTTATATTAGTTGTTTTCTGACATTTTGTGCCAGAGGCAGACAGAGTGAAATGTTTTGCTATGACAGTGTTCCTCTCTCTACCCTTTTACTGAGACACTATTATTTGTTCTCCACCCTCTATCTCTCTATCCTTTTCCTGTTTGTCTATTTTGTTTCCCTCTTCCCTTTCTTGGGTTATTTGTCCTGCACCTCTCTTATTCTATCATTTCTTTTTATTATTTCTGTCTTTCTCTCTCTTGCTCTTTGCAGCCATCTGCTCTTTTGTTTCTCTCTGGCTATGTTGTCATGC
>NW_019492288.1:0-411 GCF_002814215.2 Seriola lalandi dorsalis | reverse complement strand
CTATTCTAGCTGTAGAGGAGTGCCTCGGAGCTGAGCACCCGTGGCACTAATAAGCCTGAGGAATATTAATAGAGTACCCGTGGCACCCAGTCCACTTAATTAGGCTGAGTTGTTGTATAGCCTGATGGCAGTGGGAACAAAGGATCTCCTGAACCTGCAGCTCAGGTGAAATGAGACATTTGCTGCTTTAGTTGCCTCTCTGTCCTGCCATAATGTTGTGGAGAGGATGGTTGGTATTGTCGAAAATGGCCCCCATCTTATATTTCATGTGTCTCTTCACAACAGTCCTGGGTTGAGTTCCAGTGTTTCCTCTACATTCATTTAGCAGTGGCGGCCCGCCACTTCTAAATCATAGCCGCCACGCCTTCAAATTTCTTTTATTTTTATTTTTTTATTGTCGCAAATGCACCA
>NW_019492287.1:0-412 GCF_002814215.2 Seriola lalandi dorsalis | reverse complement strand
TGGGCGTGTGTGTGTGTGTTGAGGGTTTTTATTTATCAGGTTAAAACTTGAGATCTAAATGTTTTTCCTTTGAAGTCTTCAGTTATTTAACATCTTTACTCAGTCAGTCAACGCTGAATTGGCAGCTCTGCTCTTCATGTGAAAACTGCTTATGCTTATGGAAGAGTCTCCAAGTCTTAGATAATAACCCCTGATGATGTAAGCGTGGCAGGTAGTCAGTTTTATTTACATAACCCAAACTCACTAATTTGCCTCACAGGGTTTTACAGTCTGTTCAGCATGTGACACTGAAACCCTATGTCGTCAGGATTATCTGTCCTGAAGACGATAAACCTGTAGCAGCGTGCACAACACAATGGATTCCAGGGGCCAGAAATCAGAATTATAAAGCTGTGTGTTCGCATGGTTCCAC
>NW_019492286.1:0-412 GCF_002814215.2 Seriola lalandi dorsalis | reverse complement strand
CTCTCTGTGCTCACATATACTGAATTTTAATACAGCAGAATTTCCAGTAAAGCTGTTCTCATTTCGGCACATTGAAAGAAAATACAGACTTTCTCATGAAGAATATTGAAATATTTATAAACTAAGGCCATAACATAACCATACAGCATGGGATTATCTAAGAGACATTAACGTATTAATGAACATTAATGGTAGAATTAAATTTCAGCTTTTAAATGTGACGTTACAATGGCAAAGCCAATTCCACAAACAGTGGCTACACTTACTTGACTACTGTATTGGTAGAAACTGAAACTTTTTTCATTAATTACAATGACGATGACAAGTTGAAACAATAGCTTAATGCGCAATTTGAAATAACGAACCTAAAAACAGGTAATGGAAACGTGACTTTAAAAAAAAACTCTCATAT
>NW_019492285.1:0-502 GCF_002814215.2 Seriola lalandi dorsalis | reverse complement strand
GGAAAGCCTCCGTCCAAGTGAGCTTCACTTAAATGGATGGTTACTTTTAATGGACATCTCCTCAGGTGGAGGAACTGTTCTGTCCGTCTACAGAAAGATGATGATACTTATTGTTGTTGTTCACCCTGAGTCACCACATTAAAACAGACGGATTGTCTTTGTTTTACTAAGCAATTCAAAAAAACAACTATATGCATATCCCACATATTATGTGATGGATGTTGCAGCTAGGCTGCTCTTAATTCTGGCTTTATGAATATAAGTATAACAGCAGTGTTTTATAGGCTCGACGTGCAACTCTCTCTGTCACTTTCTCTTCCTTTCCCACGCATAAAGTAACTCAATTTAACACACACTCACCCTCACTCTGACCAGCACCATCTCTCTCTCTCTCTCTCTCTCTCCCTCCCTCTCTCTCTCTCTCAGTCAATGCCGTGCAGCCACTCAGTGTCGGGCTGAGGCTGAAGGAGCGCTGTGGGCTCCAGAGTTCAGGATCACAGGA
>NW_019492284.1:0-412 GCF_002814215.2 Seriola lalandi dorsalis | reverse complement strand
ATGTTCACTGCATTACTGCTGTATAATTACTTTAATCTAGTAGAGAGAAAGCAGGAAAGAGGACTCCTACAACGGTGCTGCTACTGCTATTTATCTGGTTCACTCTCTTTCAGATCAGACATCTGCTGCTCACCTCCATCTGGTCTTATTTTGGGAAGACCATGAAGAACAACACAGAGGAGGAAAGATGGAGAGGGACACATCCTCAGACCTCCTTTTAACATGCTCCCCAGCATCCAAACATACCTGCAGAGCAGAGAGAGATGAATTCATTTCGTTTATGTATGTATGAAAGTGTAGTTTCATTGAGTCACGCTCCCTCTAGTAGCTTTATAATTGTAACTATTTCACAAGAGGATAAATTGGGTGATTAGTGACCTTGCAGTCAGAGGTCAACAGCCACAGCAGATCC
>NW_019492283.1:0-412 GCF_002814215.2 Seriola lalandi dorsalis | reverse complement strand
CCCCGCCGCTGACCTACAGTGTCACTGCAATAGGAAACACAAAGCCGGACACTCTGATTGGTTCAGCAGGACGGGAGCAGGAGGGAGGGGCTGGTCGGAGGGAAAAGCAGGGAGAGGGGAATTCCCAGAGATGAAGGGATACGCAAACACAGACAGAGACACAGACATTTGTGAGCGAGCATGCACATGCACACGCACACACGCACACACACACACACACAGATCATTTCCACAGACGCTTTAACTGGCATCAGCAGAAACGAGACAGCCTGATCATTCATTGTAGTGGAAGCATAAAACTACATATCAAAATAAATTCATTTTATTAGACCAAGATGAGTTTTAGTGCCTTGTAATGCAGATCCATAAGTAGTAAAACTGTAAAATACAGCTACTGTGTGTGTGTGTGTGT
>NW_019492282.1:0-412 GCF_002814215.2 Seriola lalandi dorsalis | reverse complement strand
GACTGATGATACTCACTGACTTTGCAACATCAAACAAATGGCCCACACTAGCATAGCTGTGCAACAATGCTGAACGTTAGCCAGCTAGTGATAACAACATTTGCAATTTGCAATGTGTATAACCAGGTTAGCAATATTATCATGTCTACTGTAACCGTTGCTTATGAAAACAGACTTGTAACGTTATGTAGCACCAAGTTACTGACCCATGGAGGAGAAGAAAAAATAGTTCTGAGTCCAGCTGGAGCCTTTAGCAGCTTGTAAAACCAGACCAGTATTGGCTCATGGTCGGACTGGGAAAGAAATTCAGCCTTGGACTGATCCACTGGGACAGGCCCGCATGAATGATAGGCACACAGAGAGGGCTGGTTAAGACACTGACAGAGCCAGTAGAAACTTTATGGAGGTTTTG
>NW_019492280.1:0-412 GCF_002814215.2 Seriola lalandi dorsalis | reverse complement strand
CGTGCGTGCGTGCGTGTGTGTGTGGTGGAAAGAGAGAGGGTGGGTGAGAGCAGCAGAGCACAGAGAGAGAGATTTGTTGAGCAGATGTAGCGAGATGTGTTGAAATAGATGTTCATGCACATGTCAGGTTAGATATTTGTCTGAGGTGAACTTACAAGATGAATATTATGTGCCCTGTGTGTGTGTGTGTGTGTGTGTGTTTAATTATGTGTGTCTGTCTTAGGGTGAGAAGCCATAACAGGATGCTTTGGTGATAGAGAGCAATAGATGGATTGAGGGTAGAAATGCAGTAGTAATTGTAGTGGATACACAGGTAATTGGAAGCTAAATTGGCTTCAGAATTAGAACCTGTGAGCACTCAGTCAGTCTGTGTCTGTGAACCAGATAACCCAGCGTGTGTGTGTGTGTGTGT
>NW_019492279.1:0-411 GCF_002814215.2 Seriola lalandi dorsalis | reverse complement strand
AATATTTTAAGACTTTTCTGTTTTCATTATTACGTATTTACATATGAAATATTAATCTTAAGATATACTCTAAAGTTGAATATCTCAGATGATAAATGTAAGTAAATAATGAGCAATAGTAGCTATTACAGTATATAAGTTACACTCTTAAATGTTTCTGATGCTACATACACATAATGATTTGGACTGTATGCTGTGCCACTATGCATCTACAGTAACAAGGCATTGTGATATATATATATATATAGCAGTTTTGATCAGAATTAAAGGTAATTACCCAGAGACATGCCTCATTATTGTCACATCAAGTGTAAGCTAACTTGACACACCTGTTGACATATTGCAAAAAATAATAGCTCACACACTGAATATTAAAAAAAAAAAAAAAAAAAAAAAAAAAAAAAAAAAAAA
>NW_019492277.1:0-412 GCF_002814215.2 Seriola lalandi dorsalis | reverse complement strand
TTCTGTTCAGCTTTATTTTAGCTTTTTTTTTTTATTATAAAGCACTTTGAGCTGCATCTCTTGTCTGAGAAATAGAGTTTATCATTATTATTATTGTTATTAATATGAAACATCACATGACATTAGTGCACGTTACCCACCTTGCCCTTGGTGTGTGGTATTCCCAGGGGGCAGTGCTGCACTGAGGCCACCAGGGCGGCGACAGCTGCTCCGTACCCGGCCACGGCTTCAGGTGAGGACTTCAGCGCCACCAGCCGCTCGGCGCAGCGGTCCAGCAGCAGGGAGCACTGGGACGGCATCGCCATGGCAACGCAGCGCAGGCACCAGGCGGCGGCCATCCGGGCCGAGGAGGCGGGGTGAAGGAGGACGGAGATCACCGTGTCCAGGAGGGCTGCATGTGTCAACACACACA
>NW_019492276.1:0-412 GCF_002814215.2 Seriola lalandi dorsalis | reverse complement strand
ATTACTCCAGAAGCTGCAGTATGCTGACAACCCCAGTTTGTCCCTTCTGTATGTTGACACACCAGGAGATGAAAGAATAAGAAATGTATGACTTACGTGATACTGTTATTGTGATGCCTTTACTCCACTCTGTTGAAGAGTCCTGGTCCCCTCTGTGTGCACCCCTACACGTGTAGCTCCCGCTGTAGGACGGAGACGCACTGATGCTCCAGTAATTAACGTATGTCCATCGTGTGCTCGACACGGGTGTTCTCCATTCATACTCCCACTGAACGTCTCCTCCTCCCTCGATCTCACACCTGAGAGTGATCGTCTCACCACTGAAAATCTGACGCCAGCTGGGTTGCAGAGTCAAAGTGACCTTATTGGAAACTGTTGACACCAGAAATATAAAATCAACAAAGAAAGTTTT
>NW_019492275.1:0-412 GCF_002814215.2 Seriola lalandi dorsalis | reverse complement strand
GACAATAAACGCCAGTACTGTAAAAAAAAAAAAAAAAAAACACGTTAGCACTCACGTTAGGTGAGTTATCTACCTTATAGGCCCGACCTAGGACCATAACACAGTATTACAAATGCCTTTTACACACATGAAGTAACAATGTCTGTGCAGAATCTGTTGTTTGCTAACGGTTGCTAACAGTTAGCTAACTGAAAAAAAACTAAAATACTCGGGTATTGATGTTCATATGTCCTCACTTACCTTAAAATGCTGGTCTCTGTATTGGCTAATATCAATGTAAGAATCACTATTCAAAGCGTTTAATTTAGCAGACATGGTGAAGAAGTCGCAAGTTGGCGGTCTGCAGCTATTCAACTGAAAATTGCGGTAGCAACTTCCGGTTCGTGTGTCCGTCCTGTGAAAGACTCCGGGT
>NW_019492274.1:0-425 GCF_002814215.2 Seriola lalandi dorsalis | reverse complement strand
CCCCCCTTCAAGCGAGCATGAACCCGTTACATGTGCATATGTCCTTTCAAATCTAGATCCAAAATCTGCAGCTGTCATTCAGATATGAGAACTGGGTGAATCAGACTGGCTGTTTGGATTAAAGTGAGATTATTTGAGTGCAGAACTCA
This sequence comes from Seriola lalandi dorsalis, assembly GCF_002814215.2. Taxonomy (NCBI): domain Eukaryota; kingdom Metazoa; phylum Chordata; class Actinopteri; order Carangiformes; family Carangidae; genus Seriola; species Seriola lalandi. The sequence goes on along the minus strand of NW_019492274.1, from coordinate 276 downwards.
CTGTACAGACTCACACACACACACACACACACACACAACAAGACAATGATGATGAAGAAGCCACCAAATACAGTCCCACAGGTTTATATAATGTGTTTGCAAGTTCAAGATTGAATTAGAAATAAAACATTGCCGGGGAACATAATCCAGGCGGCTATTATGTTTCCTTACAAAATGTAAACAATAGCATCAATCTCTAAATGAAGTGATGGATCAATAAAGGAAGGATTGAAATGGTGATGATATGTATATTATTATTATTATTATTATTATTAT
>NW_019492273.1:0-412 GCF_002814215.2 Seriola lalandi dorsalis | reverse complement strand
CCTGAAAACAGATCAACACTGCTGTAGATAATGTGGATGCCAGCTCCAGCGCAGAGGTTATGTCAGTCACCAGGGAGACAACAGCAACCCTGCACTGAGCAAAATCCACAATCCCATCTGCCATCATGACGTTCACAGAACAGCAGTTAAATAAGCTCCCATCAGAGCCCTGAAGTGAAGAGACGGATCCTGAAAACATGCTCTCTAACATCTCTGGAAAAGCAGATATGAGCAGTTTACGTGATGTCGTCTGACAAAATCACCAAACACATATATTAAATACAAAGACTGAGCTTTGATTTCAGCTGTATTTACTGTAACATGATCACTCAGAGAGAAAGTTAGAAGAGACAGACTATCGTTCTTATTTAGTCTCTGACACAGAGCACAGCCTCCGTCTGGATCCACAATA
>NW_019492272.1:0-412 GCF_002814215.2 Seriola lalandi dorsalis | reverse complement strand
TTTGTTGACAATACGGACCGCCGTGTCCTTGACCTAATATAGTTTAGAGTGGTGGGACTGCTGTGTGAGGCGTGCCTGTAGTCACCACTCTTGATAAACTGTGTGTCCCGTCACGGGACTGCTGCATGTGCCACCACGGGTGTGGAGTGAATCGATCAGTCCGATAACCGATCAGACAACGGGCATACCGCTTCACGGCCGTATGCACGCTCTCTGTGGGCTGAGTAGCTATTCTTCCCACCCCGTGGTCGCTCGGCTCCGCCGTGAGTCGTTTGTTTTCTTTGTCACACCTACATAAACACTTACATATAGATTCATTCTTCACCACACATACCAATATATATATACACAGAGATTCGTCGTCCCTCCACCGCCAGACACGTGTGTTGAGGACTCGAATTAGGTGAACGGG
>NW_019492271.1:0-410 GCF_002814215.2 Seriola lalandi dorsalis | reverse complement strand
TAACGTGCAGTCGGTCTGTTTCAGAGGCTTAGACTGATCCATATGTAGGTTATTCGACTGTTCGTCAGCTCTCATCGGCTGCAAACCTTTACAGTCAACTCTGAATACAACATTTTTCTTTTGGCTGGCAGCGTGTGTTTGTCAGGAAGTCTGTTCTTGTGCTTCAGATGTTCCTTCATGTTCAGCAGGTTTTGCAATGAATGAAAATTTAGACAATTGAGATTTTGAAATCTAATACTATCAAATGCTTGTTGCATCAGTCTGCAGCCACTCTCTCGCACATGAATTCAAAAACACTCACACACTCACACACACTTGCTCAAGCAATATAATTAGTAAAAATGAAAAAATAAATAAATAAAATAAAATACAAAGTTGTTCAAGAATGAGAGTTGTAGTATCATCAGGTG
>NW_019492270.1:0-412 GCF_002814215.2 Seriola lalandi dorsalis | reverse complement strand
CCTCTCTGCCACTTACTGAACAGAGTAGATCAGAGAGAGGTCATCAGTGGAGATTTTCTTCTAAGTAGCTGAAGTTTGTCCAAAAAGTTGCAAGATTTGTCACTAGATGCTTTAAAAAAAATCTAGAAGCAAATGACTTGGCAACACTACAGACTGTGAATGCCCGTTAATACAAACTATTTGTGCCAATTTATTTTGAAAGAGCAACAGTCAATGGGGAAACTCCAGCTCAGTCACACAGCACTCGGCTGACCAATAGTGGAAATATAATCAATTAACTCAGTCACGGATTTTGTGATTATAGGGCTGGCACTGATGTGATGAGCCTCTTGCATATATATGGTCGTATTTTGTTTGATGACTAATTGTAAACTCAAACAGCCCAAAGAAAATCTATGAATGCAAAATAAAA
>NW_019492269.1:0-412 GCF_002814215.2 Seriola lalandi dorsalis | reverse complement strand
GTAGATAAAGGCCCAAAAAGTCTCTATATCTTTAACACTGCAGGCTGTAAACACGCTGCTAATAAAAACTAATTGCTGCATGATTCACCTGTGATGACAAAAAAGGGCTGAAATGTTTTAAGGAGTCATTGATATGGCCTTGCTAAGTGGACAGGGATGACTGGATGCCTCATAATGTTATAAATAGACCTCTGAAAAGACAATAGTTGATTGTCATCATCATTGGCCATGAACACATTTCCACACAAGTGCAGCCACTCTATGCTACTTCACTCCAAACATAAAGTCAGCTCGGTATTATATTGAACTGTGGCTGGAGCCCGGAGCAACATGTGAGGGAAGTGGTGTTTCGTAGTGTTTTTATCAACTAAGGAATATTTCCAAAATTAGATTGATTCTGTCTTTTAGTGAC
>NW_019492268.1:0-412 GCF_002814215.2 Seriola lalandi dorsalis | reverse complement strand
CAGAGCTTTTAATCAGTGGAATGAATTTTATTTTATTTTGAAAATGTGATATCTCATACACAGTGTTCATCACAGGAGAAAAACCGATCACAGTCAACTCCTCCACTGTCAGTCATGTTTGAACCTGTCAGGGTCTTAACCATGGAGACGTTAGATAAAGATGAGGCAGAAGATTCTTCACCAGAGACCTGATCTGATCTGAAGTCTGTGTTGAAGCTTTAGAAATAAAAAGAAAGATTCATTTAGTTTGAAATGTTTGCTGTGTTTACCACGACCAGACTTCATCACTGACTAAAAAAGGAAATACGAGGACTACAATGTCTCCTTTTGTTCTTCAGGCCCTCTTCCCTCTCACATTCTATCATATTCTACAAGCTGTTTATTCTACAGGTTCTACAGTGAGTGAGTGAGT
>NW_019492267.1:0-634 GCF_002814215.2 Seriola lalandi dorsalis | reverse complement strand
AAAACCAGCCGTCAGGACTTCCTGTAACTTTGTGATGTCACAACAAAGCAGTCACCACTCTCAGCCATGCCCCAAGCCCCACCCATCTCTCAGAGAAACCAAATCTTGCAAAACGAGTGTTTTACCTAAAATCTGCTATATTTTTATTGGGTCACTCAGAAAACAGTCAACAGCCAATCAGAAGAGAGGCTCAGAGCCTCCTCTCTTCTGATTGGCTCACCGACCTGTTGTTACTAGAGCTCCAGAGAGAAGCCTGAGAGAGGAGATGTAAAACTACACTGAGATGGTTTTTGGTTCTTAAAACCACAAATCTTCTTGTGGATCAACACTTCAAAATAAAACACAGAGGAAGAGGAGAATATGGGACCTTTAAATCCCATTCTCTCTTTTTTCCACCAACTCTGAATTATCCCCAAGGGAAAGCACTTCCCTCAAAATTTGATGAACCTGCCTCTCATTTAGTCAGAAATCCCATTACTCTGCTGAAAGGAACCTGGAGTAAATCAGCCTTCTGCTAGAAATATAATTATGAATGATTTTTGCATTTAGAATGGCAGCATTATGTTCAAGCATGTCAATAAAGCCTGAATGGTAGGTCTTTTTTACGGCTGTGTTTCAGCAGCAGCAGCAGCAG
>NW_019492266.1:0-412 GCF_002814215.2 Seriola lalandi dorsalis | reverse complement strand
CTGGCCAACAGTCCCACTTCACATAGAAGAGAGAAAAGTAGAAAAGCTGAAAAAAGCTGAAAAAAGCTGAAAACAGCGAAAACTAAACATTTTTAATAGAAAGAAACAGACGTAACAGACAGAGAGTCGCCTCTCAAAATCCTTGATGAATGTTTTTCTGTGCTTCAACTAAATGATTTATTGAGTCATGATGGAGTCGTACATGTGACTGCAGCTGCAGAGGACATTAAAGTCAAGGACATGTCGTATCCCGCCTGGACGACATATCCTCTGCTGTAAACCATCAGAAATGGAATTTGCAGACGAGCTGGAAACGAGCCAGACACTGAACACCTCACACACAGCAGGCCGACACTGTGTGTGTCAATATGTGTGTGTGTGTGTGTACTCTCTGCTGCCACATGTAAATGCT
>NW_019492265.1:0-412 GCF_002814215.2 Seriola lalandi dorsalis | reverse complement strand
AAGAGTCACACTTTTGACATAGGCCATTATACAACCGGGGGTAGAATTGCATGTTCCCCTCAACTGAGGATTCTGGCGATTTTACCAGAGGTGGCCAGCATCATGAGGGGGTGATTTAGGCAAAAAAAACATTTTTGTCAAAACATGACTTAGGCCATTATTTTAGGAAGGTGACGATATGAAAATTTGGTACCATAGAAAAATACAGATGAAGGACTGCGAGCCATTTAAAGGAGATCGTTTTTAGGCTGTTTTATGCTTGCAAGGCCAAGGTCGGCAGATTTCACAAGGTATGTAACTTGGAAGACACTGAGGTATTTATACAATAAATGCTCTGACACCACTTTAGAACAACTTGCATCAGACTGGTTTGTTACTTCGTCAATTTGTTTCTGTTAAGGAACACTACTGT
>NW_019492264.1:0-412 GCF_002814215.2 Seriola lalandi dorsalis | reverse complement strand
GCTACCTTACTGTAATCTCTGATGAACCTCCGGTAGAAATTGGCGAAGCCGAGGAATCTCTGGAGATCTTTACGGGAGGAGGTAACTGGCCAATCTCGGACTGCCTGGATCTTCTCCGGATCTGGCTGAAGTTCTCCTTGGGCAACGATGTACCCAAGGAAACATATGGAGGGGACGTGAAATTCACATTTCTCTGGCTTCACGAACAGGCGGTTTTCTAGCAGTGTCTGAAGGACCAGGCGCATGTGCTGCTTGTGCTCCTCCAGGCTGCGGGAGAAGATGAGGATGTCATCCAAATATACGAATACAAACCTGTTCAACATATCATGGAGAACATCATTAATGAGGGCTTGGAAGATGGCTGGAGCGTTTGTGAGTCCAAACGGCATCACCAAATACTCGAAGTGGCCGA
>NW_019492263.1:0-412 GCF_002814215.2 Seriola lalandi dorsalis | reverse complement strand
GAATGACTGACTGTGCTGCGGGGGTGTGGCTGATTTTAGCTCTGGCAAGTCAGATGATAGAATAAATACTGTTGCACATTAACAAGTTTCAAGGGCAAAGTTTAGTATCAAGGTGCACAGTCCACATATACCTGTTTTCACAAACTGAGACTTAAAAACCAACCAGCCTTCAGGAATTCGCTAATGATGTCAGCTCTGGTATTAATAGATGGAAATGTCTGCTCAGGGTTTATTTAAAGGCGTTAACATTGCTGGGAGTCATATTCAGCAGGTTATTATTACAAGAGACAGCAGGTCAGGAGAAGAGCCGTCTTATTTGTTGCATTTCATTATCATTATTATTATTATTATTATTATTATTATTATATAAGAAATACTTTGACTTAATGACAGTGGCGCAGGACTCTTCAAT
>NW_019492262.1:0-412 GCF_002814215.2 Seriola lalandi dorsalis | reverse complement strand
GTTTATTACAGCAGCCTGTTGCTTCTACTATAATAAAAGAATTTCCGCTCAATTTGTTGTTGTAATATTTTTACAAGATAATTTTCTTGTTAGAGTTGTTGTCATTACTACATAGAACAAGAAAAGCATCTTGCAAAAACAGAATCATTTTCTAACACCAAATCATCTTAACTTTTTACATCACAAACAGTGGTTACATGTTGTGTTAAAATTAGAAAAAGATCCGAGATCTATTATTCCCATTTTCATTTCACAAAACCGACAAACAGTCGTCTGCTACTTCCTCAGCTACTCGGGGTCTCCTAACAATAAGACATGACTACGGGCTGTAATAAGCTGCATGTGGGCTTGTTTTTTACAGAGGACAATTTAACCATTTCTGTTACCTTGAGAGCTGCATTGATTTTTTTTT
>NW_019492261.1:0-412 GCF_002814215.2 Seriola lalandi dorsalis | reverse complement strand
TAACGATGCTCTTGGCTCTGCTGTCCGCCCACACACACACACACACACACACGCACGCACGCACGCAGGCACGCACACACGCACACACAGACAGAGCCAAGATCTAGTAATCTGTGAAGATGAGCGAACGTTAAATGCTGCCTAATTAATGAGCCTGGGTGCTAATATAAGCCCCAGACAGACAGTTTAGGCTTAGCAACCGTTGCTACGGGGCAGCTCGTTAGTTAAACACACACATACGCACACACACAGCCACGCACCTGTAACCAAATACACTACCGCCATAGAGGATAGCCTCACAAGGACCGGACACCAACCGTTTTATCCGAGCTAACTAGAAAGCCAACACTTTCTAGTTAACCGTTAACACACGCACAAAGTTAACCACCCCACTTGACCGTTAGCAGGCTAA
>NW_019492260.1:0-412 GCF_002814215.2 Seriola lalandi dorsalis | reverse complement strand
TATTTATATGACACCTTTCAAAAACAAGGGTTGTCAAAGTGCTTTCAACCCACAGTCTGTAACTTCTGCCTCTATAGGGTCACTCAATCAAAACAATAATAAAAGACGGTGTCGGGTGACGTCATGAAATAGCGTGGGATCATGGGAGTTGTTGTCTCCTCCCGGTTTGGATTCCTTCAGTGTCAGTGGTTAAGGAAATCAAACAGACCCGGTGATTCTAACCGTTTGACATTTAAAGTCAGTGTTTGAGCGATGCTGTACGGAGGACAGAGACGTCAGGGAAGAATTGGAGCTGAGATTGATGCTAACCTTTGTTCTGGATTGTTTCTCTGATAACTTATGAACCAGACGTTCAGCAGGTTTTTACCAGCAGCTGAATTATCCAGAGAGGTGTCCTCCTCTCCATAACAAA
>NW_019492259.1:0-412 GCF_002814215.2 Seriola lalandi dorsalis | reverse complement strand
CAACTAATTGTTTCAGCTCTGATTTTAATGTTGGAGATTGTCATTCCTAAATGTATGACAGTGCAATACTGAATTCTTTGCATCAGTTGTACGCAAACTTCAGTTCACACTCACAATAAAGGGTCTGGTATCCACGAAAAGTTTATCACTCAGGTCATCAGAATACATCATCAACTACCATCCCACACACACACACACACACACACACTGACCTGTACGTTTCTGTTGAGGCTGACAGCTGGCACAAAGACCCCTTCCAGGTTCTCGAAGGCAGTCGGTCCGTGCTGCTCCTTGTTGATGTAGAAGGTCAGAGTGTGTTTGCTCAGATCCAGCAGGATGCCCACAGTGGAGCCCTTAGTGATGCCTCCCTCTGCCCTACACACACACACACACACACACACACACACACACA
>NW_019492258.1:0-412 GCF_002814215.2 Seriola lalandi dorsalis | reverse complement strand
CGCTGTCCTCACTATCTTCACTGTCCCCACTGTCCTCACTGTCCCCACTGTCCTCACTATCTTCACTGTCCCCGCTGTCATCACTATCTTCACTGTCCCCTCTGTCCTCAATATCTTCACTGTCCCCGCTGTCATCACTATCTTCACTGTCCCCCCTGTCACCACTATCTTCACTGTCCTCACTGTCCCCATCGTCCCCGGGTGGATGGCTCTGTCTCATCATACATGAATAAAACAGGAAGCTTAGGGACTGTAATCCTTCCTCTGGAGTTCAGGTGTGAGAGGAAGTTTCCTCTCTCAGCTAAAGGAAAAAAGATCCTCTGGTAACTAGGCAACGCAGAGGTCTTAAAAGCACAGTTCACTTTTTCCACTGTTGCTGTTCAGGATCAAGTTTTAATGATTTGAAGATAAA
>NW_019492257.1:0-1208 GCF_002814215.2 Seriola lalandi dorsalis | reverse complement strand
TGTGTGTGTGTGTGTGTGTGTGTGTGCCCCCCCACATTATGCAGCTCATGGTAACACATATCTGCTTCCTCCATTTTGAGTTTGTCTGGCTCTGACCAGCGAATGCTGACAAAATGTGGGTCATAACAAGAGCGGGTTGGATTCACAACACAACTGTGTGAAGCCATTAGAGAAGTTTGCTTTCATTTCTAGCCACTAATAAGTCGGGAAAAACATGATCTGCATGTTGCAGCCTTAATCAGGAGAGTGATTTATATTTGGCTTTAAAGCAAAATCCTTAACAGATCATTTCATTTATCACCTGGTTTATAGTTTCGTGTAAAATTAATGTCCTACATTACATGTATATATATATGTGTGTGTGTGTGTGTGTGTGTGTGTGTGTGTGTGTGTGTGTGTGTGTGTGTGTGTGAAATCCTCTGCAAGCTACAACCTCTGCAACATACCTCAGATGAATCACTGTTTTTGTAAAATACCTCATTTTGACCTTCATTCAGATTCTCTTCCATGTTGGACTTTTATTCCTGAATAATTGTTTCAAATGCTCCCTCACACATTTTATCCAGAAGTGTATAACTTATTTCCATTTCCCAATTTTCTTTGATATTAAAACAGTTGTCATAGAATTCATGTTCAGGACTTTGTGAATGTTTTTTTATTTATATATATATATTTAATATATATATTGCCACCATTCAATAGCTGTAGAAGAGATTCAGACAGACTGGAAACAAAGGCAAAGAGAAAGACATCCAACAAATCTCCCTCGGCCAGGAATCAGTGGTTTGATCAGATTAGTCCCTTGTTTACCAGTTTTCTAAAATCCAAGTTCACATTAGAAAGCACAACTTCTGTTTTTTGGTCTGAAGTGAAGAAGAATCCATTCGTTGCTGATTTTGATCTTTTTCCAGTTCACCTCAGCTATAAATGTGAGTGACTCCAGACGTGCTGCACATTCAGGCGTCAGTTCTGCGTCCATGCAACCGCACTCACTTCTCCTACCCAGTAATGATTTGTTTCATTAATAATGAATTCAAACCTCCCTTCTGTTTTAGACATAGACGTTTTTGAGACTTGATTCTTGATTTCTTATTTTTACAGAAGAGGTTGGGACTCTATGACATTTACTATTGAACTATTACATGTTAAGTCAATCTATGTTCAATAATTTACTCAGTCAGTACAACCTACGTCCTGTCTCCACCTGA
>NW_019492256.1:0-459 GCF_002814215.2 Seriola lalandi dorsalis | reverse complement strand
ACACACACACACACACACACACACACATAGGGCATGTAGAGCTCAGTCATGCATGATGACAGATCCTAATAGCTGTTGCTTGTCTACACACACACATAAAACTCAGACAGATACAGCGGAGCAACGCATGCGCTCGCAGACACACACGATAATGCACACATAGATCATACAGGAGTGTGTACACACACACACACACACACACACACACACACACACAGAGAGAAACAGAAAGCTCATCCAGAGCCAAGTAATGTTGACAGCGACCCTGCTATTTTTAAAGGGCACACTTCACAAGATATCATCTCCTCATCATTTGTCCTCAGGGATCTTTGTCTATTTACACAACACACTCACACACACACACACACACACACACACACACACACACACACACACACACACACACACACACAAACACTGGTAGACACACACATGTAGGCAAGTATTGTATAGTCACAC
>NW_019492255.1:0-412 GCF_002814215.2 Seriola lalandi dorsalis | reverse complement strand
CAGTCTCTGCAGAGAGGCAAGACGCTCCTCGTGTGTGACTGAGTGTGTGTGAGGAAGAGTAAAATAGTCATCACATTGTTCCGAGTTCAGGAATCGTTGAGCTGTGGTGAAGCGATATTAACAGCCACTTGATCTGACTGTGTTCACTTGAGCTTTTAACTGCTGTATTGAAAAAGACGTGATGAAATTAAAAACCTCTCCCGTTGCTGCTCATAGGGAAAACGTGACAGTAATGGCTGACGTTTACAATGGCTGCATCCCGTGTATTCTTCCTGTGCGTGCTGTTTCACTGTTACACTTTAATGGATGGAGCCTCGTTAACATTGTTCGTTCTAGCTGTGGTTTCCTGATGAGTCAAAAGAAAAGTTCACATCTGGAGTCGTTGAACCTTTAGAGAACAATGTGATTCATA
>NW_019492254.1:0-412 GCF_002814215.2 Seriola lalandi dorsalis | reverse complement strand
CAATTTACCAATTCATTTGCATTCAATAAAATGAAATAAAAGTACCGTTTGTTTTTAAATGCCGGTATAGTACCGTTTTCAAAACTCTAGTATCGCGGTACTATACTGGTACCGGTATACCGTGCAACCCTAATATGAAGTAGTTCAAATCAGCTCCACCTGTAGCAGCTACAACAGTAACATGCTGATCACACACTGATGTGTCAGTATTCATCATCTAATGATGTCTTATATAATAATAAATCAGTCAGTGGGACCAAACCAGGACTTTTACTTTCATAGTACATTTTGCTGCTGATATCTATGTACTTTCACTTAAGTAGGATTTTTCACAAAGGACTTTTACTTGTAATGTAGTATTTTTATTTGCTGTAATTGGTGCTTTTACTTAAGTAGAGGATTTGAATACATC
>NW_019492253.1:0-412 GCF_002814215.2 Seriola lalandi dorsalis | reverse complement strand
AATATTGCTTTGTGAGCTTGTGAATGGAGTTCATTGCTCCCATTGGGTTACATTCACTGTCAAGCACATTTTGAATAGACACTACACTTCCAGTGTGTTGCTGAAGACCTGAGGAAGTGCAGTGTCAAATGACTTTTTTTGTACGAGTGGCACTCAAGACCCTGACCCTCCCCAAGTTGCAACATGAACTGTGATGTCCTTGGTGACATCACAAAATGAACAGATGAAAGTCATAAATCATGATGTCATTAACTTTGATGTCCTTGGTGACATCACAAAATGAACAGATGAAAGTCATAAATCATGATGTCATTAACTTTGATGTCCTTGGTGACATCACAAAATGAACAGATGAAAGTCATAAATCATGATGTCATTAACTTTGATGTCCTTGGTGACATCACAAAATGAA
>NW_019492252.1:0-412 GCF_002814215.2 Seriola lalandi dorsalis | reverse complement strand
ATTGTTTGTATGAAAGTCTGATTGATTGATTGATTGATTGATTGATTGATTGATTGATTGATTGATTGATTGATTGATTGATTGATTGATTGAGTCATTGAGTCATTCATTCATTCATTCATTCAATCATGCTTGTAGAAGGGATCCAAACTCTCTACCTCACTGCTGATTCAGATAAAGAGACTCCTTCAGCTCGGGGGTGAAAAACACATTCACACCCATGAATTCACACAGTCTTCTCCCAGTCTCATCATATGACTCAGGGCCACCAAGGTGCGTTAATACCACACTAGAGAGAAAGTATTGAATTTCTGTAGTCACCACTTCATCCTTTCCCCGCCGAGATACTGTACAGTATACCCACAGTGAGAAAAAAACATTGATAAATAAAAGGGAAGAAAAGCCTTTTTTT
>NW_019492251.1:0-412 GCF_002814215.2 Seriola lalandi dorsalis | reverse complement strand
TCTCTCTCTCTCTCTCTCTTTCCCCTCAAAGTTTGAACTCCGTCCAGTGAAAATATTTCACTCACACACCAACCTGCAGGTGCTCGAAAAAATCCTCCAACAAACCTGAAGCGCAGGAATTGGAAACGGAATTCCAGAAAGCCGTTTTAATTACCCCGTGATGTCATGCTGTCCAAAGTCATTTAACAGCAATATTTCTTCTCAAATCTTCCTCCCCTCTTTCCACCAATGACTCACTCAGGCTGTAAGACTAAATGGCACAAACCAGAACACCCCCCCCCCCAAGAAAGAGAGAGAGAGAGAGAGAGAGTAAAGAAAAACTTTGCAGTCTGTCACTTGAAGTGAGTCGTTTTTTTTTCTTCTACTTTCTGTAAACAAAAAGGGGGGGGGGGGGTGTCAGGTGAAGTCAGGG
>NW_019492250.1:0-495 GCF_002814215.2 Seriola lalandi dorsalis | reverse complement strand
TTAATGGGAACTGGGTGTGGCCGCTATAAAGAAGTAGGCAGCATGCCCTATCCCAGGGGTATCCACATAAACACACACACACACACACACACACACACACACACACATTTATCCTATTATTTGCATGCGAACTAGAAATATGAGAAGTATCCATCAGGTTGAAAACTAAACACAGTCATTTGCGTTTGTGTAAGAGAGAGAGAGAGAGAGAGAGAGAGAGACCGATAGAGAGATAAAGAGAGAGAGAGAGAGAGAGAGAGAGAGAGAGAACTCTTCCTACTTTGTTCCATGAAAACTTTGACTCCAAACATTTCTCTGTCTCAGCTTCAGAGGATCAAAGAATGTCTGCTGTGCCCTCCTGCTGAGCTTCCACTAATTTAGACAGCAGCTTATAGATCACTGTACACAGAGCAGAGGGGGATACACACACACACACACACACACACACACACACACACACACACACACACACACACACGGTCACTGTACACAAAG
>NW_019492249.1:0-412 GCF_002814215.2 Seriola lalandi dorsalis | reverse complement strand
GAAGTAAAAATGAATACAAGAATCAAAAGATACATTAATAAGTAATTTATTAATTAACTATGTAAAAAATGACTACTAGGTCTACATTTATGTGTTTGCATGTACTGCTACTGTGTGAGTTCAAGCTCTACTATATTATTACTATACTATACTAAACCATACCATACCATACTAATTAAAGAAAAATCAAAAGCGGCTTACTATGTCAGGGTTTTATTGGATTAGTACCTATATCCTATGTGAAGAATTGCAAGGGTAACTAGGACACAGTGGACCAATTTCTCTAGAAGCTGAAGGGGGTGTGTCTGCCAGCACTACGTGACATTCAAGGTGTGTGATTTGGGTTCAGTTAAGGTTGATTGTTGCACAGTCTTTCTATTTTCATACCCTATGTTACCATTTCTGCCAGACA
>NW_019492248.1:0-412 GCF_002814215.2 Seriola lalandi dorsalis | reverse complement strand
AATACTGTGAAAGTATCAAAGCACTCAGTCCACAGAGAAATGCACACAGCCTGTATTCAGAGACTGAGCCTTAAAACGAGCCGTCAGGACTTCTGAAACTTTATGATGTCACAATAAAGCAGTCACTTAGCCCCGCACCAAGCCCCGGCAACCCAGACCCACCATCCAACCCTGCAGTCAAGAAGAGAGAGGCTCAGAGCCTCTGTTCTGATTGGCTCACTGCCCTGTTCTTACTAGAGCTTCAGAGAGAGGCCTGAGAGAGGGGATGTAAAACTACGTAGAGATGGTTTTTGGTTCTTCAAACCACAAATATATCTTCGTATGTCGTATATCAACACTTCAAATAAAACGTAGGAAATTGTAAAATGTGGGACCTTTAAGCAACTATAAAAGATACATTTTGGATAGACTG
>NW_019492247.1:0-522 GCF_002814215.2 Seriola lalandi dorsalis | reverse complement strand
AAGAGTCACACTTTTGACATAGGCCATTATACAACCGGGGGTAGAATTGCATGTTCCCCTCAACTGAGGATTCAGGCGATTTTACCAGAGGTGGCCAGCATCATGAGGGGGTGATTTAGGCAAAAAAAACATTTTTGTCAAAACATGACTTAGGCCATTATTTTAGGAAGGTGACGATATCCTTTCCACATTCACATTCACATACATTTATTCAATGCTCCGATCCAGAGAATCCTCTGTTAGTGAAATCCTAGATCAAAACCCTCACAAATAATCTACAGTTGAAAAATTATTTTACACAAATGTTCAAAGGTGTGTCAAAATTAGTGCACATTAAAACAGGATCTCAAGTAGAGATGCTCCCAGCTTTAATTACCAACACTGTTCTTGATTAACGGCAAATGTGTTTTTCTTACTTTGGCTGGATAATAAGAAAATGGCTGAAGGAAAGCGCAACGACAGCAAAGGCACTTGACAGGTGTTCCTTAAAGCATTAATAAGGTGAGCATTCGCACTAGTCTC
>NW_019492246.1:0-420 GCF_002814215.2 Seriola lalandi dorsalis | reverse complement strand
CATACTCTGTCCACAGGCTGTGAGTGGGCGGGAGTATTTGTGTTAGTTACAGAATAAACACAGAGCACTGAAACACACATACACACACACATACACACACACACACACACACACACACACACGCACACACACACACACGCACACACACACACACACACACCGTCTCTCTCTCTCTCTCTCTCTTTCTCTCTCTGCTGTGCTGTGCTGTCCCAGGGCCCAGTCAGTAGGGTGGAGTGTGTGGTTCATGTTGAGCTCATGCAGTGATGCAAGTGTCCCCCAGGCTTGTTGTTAGGAAATGGAGACTTAAAGTGTGAGAGTGTATAATGGCTGTCTAATCTGCTCTGGCCTAATTTTTTCTGGGCATCCAGTGGCACCACCGGTGGCCTCGCCAGCCCTGCAGTTTGATGTCGCCCAACGAAA
>NW_019492245.1:0-412 GCF_002814215.2 Seriola lalandi dorsalis | reverse complement strand
TCACGCCGCAGTGCAATGTAGGCGCTATTCAGAGGCAAACTGTAGGAGAGAGGGCTGTTGCACTGAGTCAGCGCTGGCCTCGACTTTGACTGAACGCCCTCAAGTGTCCGTTGACGAATGACACTTGATGAGGATGAAGTCTGACGTCAGAGCGACTGACAGAGTTGAGGTGAGCCGCGGAGACGGACGCAGCGCTGAGTAAAACAGACAGCGGCTGGGGTGTTTTTGGGGCTGGACTGCAGCAAAGTTGGGGGAAGCTGTTGCACACGCCGGTGTGTGCGGTGTTTTTAAGGAGCTCGTCATGATGCTGCATAACAGAGTGAGAGGCACAGATTACTAAAGAGGCGAACATCCTTTCATCTCATCTGCAAAGCGCTTGAACCGCTTTTGGTATGCAAAATCAGAAGGGAAA
>NW_019492244.1:0-412 GCF_002814215.2 Seriola lalandi dorsalis | reverse complement strand
ATATATATATATGTCAGATATTATTGGTGATTTTTCCATAAAAATGTATTTCCTTAAGTCAAGTAAAGATTATATCTTGAAAAAAGATGATTGATCTTTTACAAATAACACAGCAGCTCAAAAACCTTGACATGTCAAAAAAACCTTGTTTCATCTGAGGTACAAGTCAAAACAAGATGCTTGACTAAACAAGATATTTAAGATGCATTTTCTAAAAATAAAACCCTATATCTCACTGAAATGTTAAGTGATTGTATTTTATATATAAGTGTAATCAGATATTTTAACTAGAAATTAGACAAATATACTTGGCAAGATTTTGCAGTGTAAGAACATATTTTTACATTTTATGTTTATGTTTCATCTTTATCTCTATAATCTTATTTCTTATTTTCTATTCTTTGCTGTTACA
>NW_019492243.1:0-447 GCF_002814215.2 Seriola lalandi dorsalis | reverse complement strand
TATACTATGTCGTTTTTATGCCTTACTATACTTTGAATTTTTATGCCTTGCCATACTATGTAGTTTTATATGACTTTTTATGCCTTAGTATACTATTTCGTTTTCATGCCTAACTATACTATGACGTTTTTATGACTTTTTATGCTTTACTATACAATGAATTTTTATGCCTTGCTATACCATGTCATCTTTATGACTTTTTATGCCTTACTATACTATGAGATTTTATGCCTTGCTATACTATGTTCATGCCTTATTTTACCATGATGATTTTTGAAGTTTTTATGGCTTTCATACTATGACTTTTTGAGACATTTTTGCGCCTTACTATACTATGCTGTTTTTATGACTTTTTATGCCTTACTATAGTATGACGTTTTTATGACTTTTTATGCCTTACTATACTATGACTTTTTATACCTTACTATACTATGTAGTTTTTATGAC
>NW_019492242.1:0-412 GCF_002814215.2 Seriola lalandi dorsalis | reverse complement strand
ACAACAACAACAACAAGCTACACATAGAGACAATTAGCTAGAAATGAGTTCAGCTCTTTGCTTTTAGCAGAACTTTATTGTAAAGGAATTTATATCTGGGGTTAATTTGATTTCAGGTGGTGATGTGTTGCAGAGTTGACAGACCTTTATGGAGAAAGCTGATTTATTTTACAGTTGCCTTTCAGCACAGTTCCTCTTGCGTACATCTGCAGAGACTCTGCGGCTAAACTGTTCATACATTCATCAACCAATCTGAGAAAAAATAAATCTCTCAAAACTAAGCAGATCGTATCTTTTCATTATTTGGTATATTCATTAAACTTGAATTGTAGTTTGAGGCCTGATGTCTTATATTTGGTCTTAAAACGTGTTTTCAGGGACCTTGTTTACCAAGCAGAGAAATCTTTAAACG
>NW_019492241.1:0-412 GCF_002814215.2 Seriola lalandi dorsalis | reverse complement strand
TGTGTTACAACATGTTATGAAAAATGTTTGGTTCTGTAAGGAGAAATCATACATTGCAATACAAGATTTGAGAACAGAAAACCAGATTCAAGCGCTGATATTCACAAGTTCACATCTTTTTCAATTCAATACCAAACAAATGTATGTGCACACACATGCACAGCAGCAAATGAGCAGCACAGCAGCAGAAAACACAATAGAATGTCATTTCAATACCAAATACAAGCCTGTGTATATGTGTACCCCCACACATGAGACTGGGCAATATCTTTTTAATGAATTTCCAAATATCAATTATTATGATTTTTTTCCCCCAATTTAGATCATAATATGTCAAGTGTAAACAAAGAATATGGTACATACACATATATACACACATGGTCCATATGGTGGTATTGGTATATATAATGTA
>NW_019492240.1:0-412 GCF_002814215.2 Seriola lalandi dorsalis | reverse complement strand
GTGTGTGTGTGTGTGTTAGAGTTGAGGTTAGAATGATGTTAATGAGGGTTAGCGTTTGGGTCAGGCCTTTAGTTATGATGGTTGAGGTTGGGGTTAGGGGCTAGGGAATGCATTACATGTACAGTATGTCAATGTGTGTCCTCACAAAGACAGAAGTACAAACAAGTGTGTGTGTGTGTGTGTGTGTGTGTGTGTTTGTTGTGTGAGTTTGTCATTATCTTACCCATCAAAGAGACGTCTCCTTGTGGACTCAATAGCACTGTCCACGTTACGGATGGCCTGCTCTATGGAGGTGCTCACAAAGGTGTCTCCCTCTCTGCTGACTGCAGGAACTGTGGTCAGACAGAGACAGACAGAGAGCCTGACCAGATTTGAACCGAGATACAAAACGTTTAACATGACTGAATCTGCC
>NW_019492239.1:0-412 GCF_002814215.2 Seriola lalandi dorsalis | reverse complement strand
ATTTAATGAGAGTTTTTGTAAATCCATTTTTAAATCTTTCGTATTTATTGATGGATAAATGCATTTATAAATTATTTTTACAATTCATGTTTTTAATGCTGATTAAA
This sequence comes from Seriola lalandi dorsalis, assembly GCF_002814215.2. Taxonomy (NCBI): domain Eukaryota; kingdom Metazoa; phylum Chordata; class Actinopteri; order Carangiformes; family Carangidae; genus Seriola; species Seriola lalandi. Next base: position 305 of record NW_019492239.1, on the reverse strand, counting down.
ATATGAAATTAAGAAAATCCTTTATTATTTTTCCTGTGACATCACTGGTCCTCCATGTTTTTAGAGACTAACGTCTTCAGTAGGAACCAATGGGCTCGCAGCTGAGAGCCACAGACAGAGCAGGGAGGCCAGAAAACAAAGTAAAGGATACTTGTCGGTTGCGGTACGGTCGGACCGGCGAGATGAACCGGCGGTCCCTCTGGACTCGCTCCACCAGGCCGTGATGCCGAGTCGACCGGTTCGACTCCAGAGTGGAGGGGAAGGAGCCCTGAGGAGGAGAGAGAGAGAGGGAGAGAGAGGGAGAG
>NW_019492238.1:0-412 GCF_002814215.2 Seriola lalandi dorsalis | reverse complement strand
AAAAAAAAAAAAAAATAGAGTCAAAAAGGAAGCCTAAAGTTTCGGTGGCTTTTGTGTGTGTTTTTGTTTGGTTACAGCCACCTGAAGAGACTGATGCTAGCCAGAAACCACCAGAACCCGTTCCTGTTGAGGAGCCTCCTCCAGAGCCTGAAAAGGCTGAGTAAGACAAATTTAAGCTGTTTTGATTCTACATTAATATGATCTCAAGATTTGTCTTTTCTGTCATGATTGTAAATAACAAACACTTTTTTTTCCAGGACTACTACATAGTGTAGAAAATAATATTTTTACTCAAATAATTTGGGATGGTGTGATGATCTGAATTCACAGCTTTGGTACATTTCTATGCAGCTGTGTGTTACCTGTGCTAACTGCCAAAATATAGCACCATCAATATTAGTACCAGTATATA
>NW_019492237.1:0-458 GCF_002814215.2 Seriola lalandi dorsalis | reverse complement strand
TGGTCTGATGGTCTGTGGTCTGGTGGTCTGGTGGTCTGATGGTCTGCAGTCTGCAGTCTAGTGGTCTGTGGTCTTGTTGTCTGGTGGTCTATGGTCTGATGGTTTGTTGGTTTGTTGGACTGATGGTTTGTTGGACCGAGGGTCTAATGGTCTATGGTCTGTCTTGTGATGGTCTAATGGTTTGCGGTCTGATGGTCCAGTGGTCTGATGGTCTGTGGTCTGGTGGTCTGGTGGTCTGATGGTCTGCGGTCTGTGGTCTGGTGGTCTGGTGGTCTGCGGTCTTTGGTCTGGTGGTCTGGTGGTCTGATGGTCTGATGGTCTGCGGTCTTTGGTCTGGTGGTCTGCGGTCTTTGGTCTGGTGGTCTGGTGGTCTGATGGTCTGATGGTCTGCGGTCTTTGGTCTGGTGGTCTGATGGTCTGCGGTCTTTGGTCTGGTGGTCTGGTGGTCTGCGGTCTTT
>NW_019492236.1:0-412 GCF_002814215.2 Seriola lalandi dorsalis | reverse complement strand
ATGGTGCTTCTTTTGCTCTCTCCACACACACAAAGGCATCGAAAGGGACCTGGCGGCCGGCAATGGAGAGGGCGAAATGAAAGCCGTTCCTCCTGGGTGATTCTGCCGGCCTGGCTTTTGTCCGTACTGCCTATCAGAGCTCTACGTCTGCACATGTGTGTGTTTTTGTCTGTTTTGGTGTGCACAAGTGCCAAGTTGACTCCTATTCAAGGCCTTCTCAGCGCTGCTACTTTCAGACATCTGCCTGCTCTCCTCTCCCGCTGACAACCCCGTTGATTCCCCTGCTTTTAAATGTGTGATGCCACTTCCCAGCATTCCAAGCTCAACCAGTGAAATCTCCTCTAATCTAATCTACAGATTCACATGAGCGCGCGCACACACACACACACACACACACACACACACACACACA
>NW_019492235.1:0-413 GCF_002814215.2 Seriola lalandi dorsalis | reverse complement strand
TATCAGAGTCACAGAAAATATGACGCATCTGTGTGAAGTTTTGACTAATCGATAAAAAGTGTCTTGTGAGGTCACACTGACATTGACCTTTGACCTTTGACGAACAAAATCTAATCAATTCATCTCTGAGTTCAGGTGAATGGTTTTACAAATTTCTGAAGAAGTTCTGTCAAAGTGTTTCTGAGAGATCGTGTCCATGACAACGAGACAGACGGACAACCTGAAAACAAAATGGCTGCCGCTCCGACTGTCGCCGGGCGGAGGAAGAAAAAACAATGAAATTAAAGAAATCCAAACCCTGAACAGAAGAATAAATCATTCAGACCTCCGCCTGTTTCTGATGAACAGAGTGGTGTGTGTGTGTGTGTGTGTGTGTGTGTGTGTGTGTGTGTGTGTGTGTGTGTGTGTGTGCG
>NW_019492234.1:0-413 GCF_002814215.2 Seriola lalandi dorsalis | reverse complement strand
AGTCATGGTCAAAATGGGTTTCCTATATACGATGACCCTTGGTTCTTTGTCTGTTAGGCTGGACGATTATTCTTGTACGCAGGTATGTGTATATACACATTTCTTGTCTTTTTTTCTGTCTTGATATTTAGATAACTTCCTGAACTGTCTCCCAGCACATTCATGCACACATGGCTTAAAATATATCCCTCTTTCACATTGTAAAATAGTTCTGGGAAATTCTATTGAATACATTTTGTTTAAAAAAAAAAGAGGAAAAAGGATGTTGCTAAAAGAAGGCTTTTTGGCCACGGTGTTCATTTACTGCTGACGTGTGTTACTGACGGTCTGTAAATGCAGGGCTACATTTCTGTTCCCACATAAAAGAAAGTGAATAATGTATCAAAATTTCCATCTGAAGTTCTAACGCTCAT
>NW_019492233.1:0-413 GCF_002814215.2 Seriola lalandi dorsalis | reverse complement strand
GTCTTTGAGAGGGATGTATCTTGCTGGTAAAGGTTTTTAAAAGGCTACAGCAGCTTGATCTACCTTTAACCAAATGTCAGCATTAAACAGCACCTGCCTTTGTTCAGATTAAAGGCCCAGCCACAGCAATGTTTAAAAGTTTGCTGCAAAATAATTCACTCCAGTGGAATCACTCTTGTCAGTGGATTTGCTCGGGGGCAGAATGTACATCCGTGTAAATCTTCTGTCAGCCTCAACTTTCATGAAGTCTGACAATGGCAACATCCCTGACGACCAAGAGCAAAACTGGTTCGACAGGGCTGACCTTTGAGAGAACAGAGAGCCAGAGAAAACTAAAGACCAGCGCTGCCCACCATAAACCAATCAGTGATTCTTTCCTTCCTCTCTTCTTCCAGGAGGTAGAGCTGTACAAG
>NW_019492232.1:0-413 GCF_002814215.2 Seriola lalandi dorsalis | reverse complement strand
ATGGGCAAAGAAGAAAATGGGATAGAAAATGGAAAGAGGGGAAGATATTTGTGTGCAGGGCAAGGGAACAACTTTGGAGAGGAAAAAAAAGACAGGAGAGCAGATGCTTGAGGGATAGAGGCATTTAAGGAGAAGGAGTGAGGGGATGCGGAGAGGTAGGATTTAAATTGATGAATCCAAACATGGGGGAGAGAAAGAAATAGAAGCGAATAGCAGATCTGAACTGTTAATAGACAGAAAGAGCTCACAGAAGCACAGAGAGAGAGAGAGAGAGAGAGAGAGAGAGAGAGAGAGTGGGAGTGGGGATGCTGTTACCACTGTTGTCTGGAGGGAAAGGTAGTCGGAGTGAAATGTGTTGAAGAAGCGACACAGCTTTTTTAACTCAGGCACCTCTGTCCCTCCACACACACACA
>NW_019492231.1:0-413 GCF_002814215.2 Seriola lalandi dorsalis | reverse complement strand
ACACACACACACACACACACACACACACGCACACACACACACACACACACAGAATTACACATGCACACTGCAGAGGCAGGCGCTTTCTTATCAGCAGATTTAGAATCTGCTCTGACCATCTGTTACAGCACCGAGAGCAACCGTCACACAAGAGACACAAAAACGTCTTAATGCAGCAAAACCCTCATTAGCATTCATTTAAATTCAGCAGCTGAAGGGGTGTGTCTATGTTTGATTGACAGCAGGTGATGGGTGTGTCTATGTTTGATTGACAGCAGGTGATGGGTGTGTCTATGTTTGATTGACAGCAGGTGATGGGGCGTGTCTATGTTTGATTGAGAGCAGGTGATGGGTGTGTCTATGTTTGATTGACAGCAGGTGATGGGGCGTGTCTATGTTTGATTGACAGCAGG
>NW_019492230.1:0-413 GCF_002814215.2 Seriola lalandi dorsalis | reverse complement strand
TCATTATCATTTTTTCTGTAATGAGTGTCTGTTATACAAACATGTTGTCTTTTTTTGCCCATTGCAACAAAGAATACACATACTGTATTGCCATTTTTGATGAAAGCAGACAGCAAAGAAGAAGTAAATAATCTTCTACCTTGAGAGATTTCCTTCCACAGTTTATTATTCGACAATTCAATTTTCACCTTCAGCACAAACACATGCGTTAAAACAAAACCAGACAAGAGAGAGAAAAGCCGTTTTAACAGCTTTTCTGTAAAAAGGGAATTCTCCCTATTTAGCACGATGTTTCCGCAACAGGAAGGTGGATGGAGTGGGCTGAGGCTTAGAGCGGTGGGCAGAGAGGAGGAAATGAGTGGAGACAGGCACTGCTCTCTGCGGTGAGCTTGTGACACTGCCTGGCCACCTGT
>NW_019492229.1:0-413 GCF_002814215.2 Seriola lalandi dorsalis | reverse complement strand
ACACGTACACACACACACACACACACACACACACACACACACACCTCTTTGACTTAAGACAAAAAACATACAGCTGCACTATAAAATAAGAGGCAGAGGAGGAGAGAATTACAAAGCTTTACTGTCAGTTGTCAATGGCAGGAGAGAGGGTAAAAAAGAGGAATATGTAGAGGGACTAGGGATGTCACTTTTTCACAAAAGTTGAGCTCAAATGAATTCAAACTAACGTAAAGTAATTTGTTTGAATTAATTCGATTGCAACCCATGTAATGTCACGCAGAGAATGGTGCGTCCTAGTTCATGTGTCTTTTCAAGACCACATGGATGATGCATGTGCTGTATGAGACAGTGGTGGGAATGAGGAAGAGGGAAGACAAGAAAGGTGAATTAGTTGAGATGAATTAATGAATTAA
>NW_019492228.1:0-413 GCF_002814215.2 Seriola lalandi dorsalis | reverse complement strand
ACAAACAGGAGGCTGAATGGTTTTGCACATGATTACAACCTGAATGGGGTTACATGAATGTGGCCAAAGCAGCGGAGGCTTTGAAATACAGCTTGGTCGAATCTTGACTCAAGACTGACAAGCTTAGGCTGAGTTATTTTAAAGTGGCCATTGCATTGAGGATAAACCGTGGATGTATTATTGATGCAGTGCTCCACAATAGTACCCTCTTCATGTCAATCAAAGTTTTTCATCCAAGGATTTCAGGCTTTCAAATGCGTGGCCTACACCCACATGTGCATTGAAGCCTGGCTGACTGCCCAAACAGAATAACACAAAGTGTATATTTTGAGATGACGCATCCTGGCTTTTAAGTGTATATTCATCCTTATGGTTCAAATTCAGTTTCTAAAGAGATTATTTTGAAGAGAACC
>NW_019492227.1:0-413 GCF_002814215.2 Seriola lalandi dorsalis | reverse complement strand
TGAAGGAGCGTTGGGTCGGACTCTGGATAAACAGAAACGAACACAAGATATTCACACTGCTCTGATCCAACAAAACACACACACACACACAAACACACACTACTACTACTACTACTACTACTACTACTACTACTACTGCTACCACTACTACTACTGCTCCTGGGAGCGCACACAAACGTTACCATGGTGACGAGGTATGCTGCTGGCCGGCCAGGTGAAGGGTCTTGGGCCGGGCGGCGGAGCAGCTGCCTGCATTAGCTGGCCGCTCCCAGTAGGGGTCACTGTGAAACACACACAAAAAAAAATGTGAAAAGGTTCTTTAACGACAAGAGACAACGAGCAGGAAGGAGGAGAAGGAGAAGAAGGAGAAGAAGGAGAAGAAGAAGAAGAAGGAGAAGAAGAAGAAGAAGAAG
>NW_019492226.1:0-413 GCF_002814215.2 Seriola lalandi dorsalis | reverse complement strand
AAGACCATAAACTTCTGATATTCCCACTCACATCTGTTCTGTCAATGGAAACCTAATCAGTAGAGTACAGTGTGTTGATGGTTGTTGACACTAACACTTCTGGTCGATCTAGCGTCACCATCGGGTTGAATTTTACATTATACTCTATACTCTTTTTGACATTTTTATTGCAGATTCTAAGATAACTTTAGATGACTATAGTGTAGATAATGAGACAATGGGCCCATGGGCAGAGACACGTAAAAGCCCCTCCACCCCTCCTACATAAGACAAAGAGCTAGAGAGTCAAAGAGATGTCTCTGTGGTTGTTTTCTGTCTCTTTGTCTGTATTCTTCATCTGTTTGTGGTGGTTTTGGTCTGTTTATAGTCATTTGATTGTCCTCACAACCAGAAATATGAACAGTCACTTAATG
>NW_019492225.1:0-413 GCF_002814215.2 Seriola lalandi dorsalis | reverse complement strand
ACACACACACACACACACAGAGCTGAGGGGACGTCTGTGCATTAATTACAGAATTAAAGTATCAGAAAATCCAGGAGGAAGAAATTTAATCTGAGATTTAACTGAAAGTTTTCCTGGTTCTTCTTCTGAAATGTCTTTGATCACGTCTCTGTTGCTTGGTAACAAAAAGCAACTAAATCAGCTCATGCTGTTAAAAAACAATAACATCACTCACAGTCACACTTACACAAGAGCTCACACACATACAGGTTGTAATTAGTGACGTAGACGTGATGATGAGGGGGAAGATTCACACTGAGCTGCTCTGACAGCTTCATCAGTTCCACTGTGGTGAGGACAGATGGCTCAACCGTCTCACCAGACTCACTGTGAACACACACACACACACACACACACACACACACACACACACA
>NW_019492224.1:0-672 GCF_002814215.2 Seriola lalandi dorsalis | reverse complement strand
AAAAAAATATTAAAAAAAGTCATAGTATAGCAAGGCAAAAAAAAGGCAAAAAACGTCATAGTATAGTAAGGCAAAAAAATGTCATAGTATAGTAAGTTAGAAAAAAAGTAAAAAAAAAGTCATAGTATAGCAAGGCAAAAAATGTCCAAAATCGTCATAGTATAGTAAGGCAAAAAAAGTCATAGTATAGTAAGGCAAAAAATGTCCAAAAACGTCATAGTATAGTAAGGCAAAAAAAAGTCAAAAAACGTCGTAGTATAACAACGTAAAAAATGTCAAAAAAAGTCATAGTATAGTAAGGTAAAAAAAGGGTCATAGTATAGCAAGGCAAAAAATGTCCAAAAACGTCATAGTATAGCAAGGCAAAAAATTTCAAAAAAAGTCATAGTATTGTAAGGCAAGAAAAAGTCACAAAAAGTCATAGTATTGTAAGGCAAGAAAAAGTCACAGTACAGCAAGGCAAAAAATGTCATAATATAGTAAGTTTTAAAAAAAAGTTAAAAAAAGTCATACTATAGTAAGGCAAAAAACATGTCATAGTATAGTAAGGCAAAAAAACGTCATAGTATAGTAAGGCAAAAAAACGTCATAGTATAGTAAGGCAAAAAATGTCCAAAAATGTCATAGTATAGTAAGGCAAAAAAAAGTCAAAAGACGTCATAGTATAGCAAG
>NW_019492223.1:0-526 GCF_002814215.2 Seriola lalandi dorsalis | reverse complement strand
AAACTGTTCTGGTCTCTAGAGCTGATTTCCTCCTTCATGACACCTGTTTATATAACTCACCTGTTTATATAACTCACCTGTTTATATAACTCACCTGTTTATATATCTCACCTGTTTATATAACTCACCTGTTTATATAACTCACCTGTTTATATATCTCACCTGTTTATATATCTCACCTGTTTATATAACTCACCTGTTTATATAACTCACCTGTTTATATATCTCACCTGTTTATATATCTCACCTGTTTACATTTTATTAAGGACAACAGTTATGGAGGAAAATGGGCGTGGCCTCTGTGAGTGACAGGTGGGTGAGCATATGTTTGACACCTAAGTCTCAGCTCCACACACGCCCCTCCTCTTTGACCTTATTTGGATTAGCTGGGAGTTAGGGGCGGAGTCAGGCACTACCAAGATGGCGACAATGAAGCAGCTCACTCTGAGCTTCAGAAACCTGTGGGTGACGTCACAGAGGCAACGTCCATCTTTATTTACAGTCTATAGTGTCGACCAAATATGGT
>NW_019492222.1:0-413 GCF_002814215.2 Seriola lalandi dorsalis | reverse complement strand
AAATTTCAGTCACCAAATATAAGCCAGTGAAAAGTACATCATGTATGTTTTGTATCAGTAGACTGTGAATTCCCCCTCAAAATTATAACTTATTTGTAACCAATGTAAGATTCATCATTCAAGAGGCTGATACTTCATACTCCTCATTTCAGAGGGAAATGTTGTATCTTTTTTATCTCCTTACTTTATTGTTATTATGTTGTTTCACATTAATATAACCAACAAATAAATTATTATGGGATATAATAGATTAATCGACCCAGTAGTATATAAAGTTATTACAATCTTTTCCAGCTGTAGCATTAAATGATAAGTCTGGTGATAGGCTATATTTATTTTACTGTCACCAAATTCCTTGAAAAGACAAAAACAAACAATGGATTTATCCTGCTAGTAGGTGCTGCTTGAGTATC
>NW_019492221.1:0-413 GCF_002814215.2 Seriola lalandi dorsalis | reverse complement strand
GAGAGATGCAGGAGGTATATGTATACATATGTATATACATATACTGTATGTATATATATTTATATATATATATAGTCTCAGTATGTAAAAACTCTGGGAATCTCACTGAGAAATTAAATGTAGACTAAACATTTTTTTTTAGTCATTTACATTCAATCTCTGTAATCTACCTCATTATGTAAACATAACTACCTCGATCTCAAAGAAATGATATACCTTATCAGAAAATCAATTTCCCTCCATTATGAATATTATACAGGAGGTGTAATGAGAAAATCTAGCATCTAATTTAGCCTTGATACTTTGCTGGTGTGATTCAATGCATGTCACGAGTTCTTTGATTACATGCTAAAAAACCTTTGGGAATATTCATGTTGGTTGGAATCACACTGGATGAACTGTTAATCAGTGAC
>NW_019492220.1:0-413 GCF_002814215.2 Seriola lalandi dorsalis | reverse complement strand
CACACACACACACACACACACACACACACACACACACACACACACACACACACACACACACGCACATATACACTTGTTGAGAAACCTCATTGAAAAAAACACATCCTCAGCCTGTAACTTGAACCTGGCCATAAACCAGTGAGGAACCTCACTGACATAAACCTGACTCTAACCTCAACCCTAAAACCACATCTGAACCATCAAACAGAAGTTAAAATTCAAAAAGTGAAGACCGAACAAAATTACTTTCAAAAAAGATTCTTTTCACAAACTGTCCTCCCTTTCTGCAAAAAATGTTGCTTCTTTACAGAAACTTCCTCACTTTTCCTGTAATTGTCCCCCTCCTCTTGCTGTAGTTATTCTGTGGTAATTGAGCGGGTTGACGATGCATTCGGGGGCTCTGCGTTGCGCCC
>NW_019492219.1:0-413 GCF_002814215.2 Seriola lalandi dorsalis | reverse complement strand
TTCCAGCATAAACCCACAGGTATCACACATCCTTCAAGGTTTGCAGTTGCTGATTTGAAAGACAGTAAGCCTCCACTCAGTTGTTCACAACAACTGCTGCACACGACAACATTAGGACAGATGGAAAATCAAATATGAAAAAGATTGTGGATTTTCTGCAGTCTGAACTACCTCTGTGGATCACGCTGCTTGACCATGGATCTCAGCAAGAAACCCAGCCCTCCCATGCTCCCAGTGGTTGTGACAATAAACTCTATTCAGACTCATATGAGAATACCTAATGGAGGAGGTTAGAGGAAATAAGATGCAATAGAGCACGAAGTCCCGGCCGGTCCGAATATCAAAAAAAAGCTACAGGAGTCCTTGAGGGGGTTTCCAGGAGTTCTCAGCCAATGGTGAATTAATGCATATTT
>NW_019492218.1:0-413 GCF_002814215.2 Seriola lalandi dorsalis | reverse complement strand
GGAAAGATGAGTGTTTCATACTTGCCCTTTACACGCCCGAAAAAGCTCACATTTACACACTCATACAAAGATGTACACACATACCCAGATAAACACGTTAATGAAAATGTCATGACACACACACACACACACACACACACACACACACACACACACACACACATCATACATGCATTAGGAAAATGACTGGATCACAGGTTATGAAGCCGCCTACAGTCGTTTCAGCTGTAATTGAGAGCAACTGCAGAACAAGAGTTCAGCTGCAGTTTAATCGCTTCTTCTACAAAAACCAGCACGAGTTACTTCACCTTCACTCAGTACCTGTGATATCTGTGACAGCATGTATTGATTATTGATAAATATGCCTCGAGCTCGGTGAGTGCGACTAGAGAAGCCTGTAAGTTGAGTTTTTA
>NW_019492217.1:0-413 GCF_002814215.2 Seriola lalandi dorsalis | reverse complement strand
GTTCATCAGCATCAGTAAAAACAGAGGACGGCAGCCACAAGAGCCACTAAGAGACAGAACGTGTAACGTTGAGAGAGGAAAAGAGAAGAGTGGAGAAACACCCAGGAAGAGGAAACCAGCAACCAGTATGACAGGCAGATTGTTGAGAGGTCAGCTTACCCCTGACTGGCCCGAGTGTCTTGTTGCCTCCACGTCCACTTGTGTGTGTGCTGTTGTGCTGCGTGTGAGTTCTGGGTGGGGGGCAGCCAAAAGTAAAGCTTGGAGAGCTGTGCATCTTTGGGGAGGGTGTCTGGCTGCTGCTACTGTGGCTGTTGCAGCGAATGCGGCTGAGGGTGTTCTCCGAAGCTGAACCAGACAGACAGCTGCATGGGAAAAAAAATAAATCACAGAAAAAAAAAAAAAAAAAACCTTAA
>NW_019492216.1:0-413 GCF_002814215.2 Seriola lalandi dorsalis | reverse complement strand
CCTCTCTCCACACACACACACACACACACACACACACACACACACACACACACTGTTTAACTCCCCAAGTCCTGCAGTGAAAATATATTGGTGTCCTCTCATGTTTAGTGTACCTGGTTTTCTCCCTGGGAATTCTTACTGTTGTATCTGGATACAGGAGAAGACACCGGCTGGCCACCTTTATTAAGAGCCTGTTGGTCATTGGCAGCTGAGTGAACCTGCCTTATCACTTAAGAGCAAGATGAACATTGGATGATTTAGTGCCTGAATGCAACTTCCTCTTGATTTTAACTTTCAACCTACAGTTTTTATCTTACATCCTGTCTCATTTTAGGATCCTTTACACATGCATGTGTTTCACACAGAAATAGCGTGGTTACAGTAAAAACAGTTTGGATTTCACATGCCCAGAT
>NW_019492215.1:0-413 GCF_002814215.2 Seriola lalandi dorsalis | reverse complement strand
AGACTTGCATAAAGACCTTGACTTGGCTATTGGGAGATTAAGATTTTTTTTTTTCTAGTAACTACTGAAGTGTAATTGTTAAAAAAATGTTTTTTTATTTTATAGAATAGTTGTTTCTTTTTATAGTTATTTTTGTTGATTTTAGATCCAAATTCAAAACAAAATCTGAACCTCCAGCAGCTTTTATTCCTGGTTAAATGACTGAAACACACTTACTTACTTACTTGAAATTTCAAAAATAATTTTTACTGGCCATACAATATGGACCAGCAGAGATCAAGAGTTGCACACATACAGAATAAATATAATTTTTGAAACCTGTCATTCACATCTCTTCTTAATGTCGATATACTGTTGTGGTAGAATTTAAGAACAAAACAAAAAGGTATGTGTAGCTGTCATAACAATTTGGT
>NW_019492214.1:0-413 GCF_002814215.2 Seriola lalandi dorsalis | reverse complement strand
GATTCTGGACACAGATAGACAAAGACAGACGGAGAGAGAGAGAGAGAGAGAGAGAGAGAGAGAGAGAGAGAGACAAGTCTGTTCAGTCAAAATGTCACATCCTCTTCTCTCTGATAGCCTTCTTACAAGCACTAAAGAGCTCATGTCATGTCTGAAAAAAACTGTGTTTTTATTCCCCTGCATTCTTTCCTCAGGTCTTCTTAACCACGTGGACTGTAGTTTCTGTGACCAGCTGATCCATTTCTTCATGTACAATGTGGACATCTCAAAAGCATTAACACGCATGGCTAATTTCTGTTTTGATTAATTTCATCACAGATACAGTGCATCAAAGTGATTTTCTTTTTAAATGTCATCTCAACAAAAACCAACATAGCCATTATCTAACATGTTGGATCTTTGCTATTTCTGCC
>NW_019492213.1:0-413 GCF_002814215.2 Seriola lalandi dorsalis | reverse complement strand
TAAAAACTCAACTTACAGGCTTCTCTAGTCGCACTCACCGAGCTCGAGGCATATTTATCAATAATCAATACATGCTGTCACAGATATCACAGGTACTGAGTGAAGGTGAAGTAACTCGTGCTGGTTTTTGTAGAAGAAGCGATTAAACTGCAGCTGAACTCTTGTTCTGCAGTTGCTCTCAATTACAGCTGAAACGACTGTAGGCGGCTTCATAACCTGTGATCCAGTCATTTTCCTAATGCATGTATGATGTGTGTGTGTGTGTGTGTGTGTGTGTGTGTGTGTGTGTGTGTGTGTGTCATGACATTTTCATTAACGTGTTTATCTGGGTATGTGTGTGCATCTTTGTATGAGTGTGTAAATGTGAGCTTTTTCGGGCGTGTAAAGGGCAAGTATGAAACACTCATCTTTCC
>NW_019492212.1:0-413 GCF_002814215.2 Seriola lalandi dorsalis | reverse complement strand
TTATTCTTTTTCCTTTTTACTGTTATACTTCGCTGCTTGGAATCGTTTTATCTATTAATATATTTATTTATTTATTTCTTTACTTATTTTTATCTCCCTAGGTACCTTTAATTTAGTTCAGCTTGATTCTCTAAAATTTTATTTCATTTATTTATTTTTAACCTTATCCTTATCCTTAACTCGAACTTTTAGTTGTTTCTTGCTTCTTTTAAAAATTTGGATCAGTCCTGTCAACACCTAGGGTGTTCTAAGGACCGATTTATTTCTTCGTCAGCAGGACAGCACTTCAAATCCCTGTTGTGGTAATTCTCACTTCAACTCTTTCGAGTGGAGAATTCTTGCCTTTGCATCCACAAGAGGTTTGCTGTTTACTTCCCACTGCTTTATATGAGATTAAACACCTAGTGGTATTT
>NW_019492211.1:0-413 GCF_002814215.2 Seriola lalandi dorsalis | reverse complement strand
ACTTATTTTAACCCAAACTATTAATTTCCCATAACCCTAACCAAGTTATTTTTCTGCTTAAACTTAACCAAACCTTGAGCATAGCATTATGAGCTCATAACCAACAAATGATGTCATCCTGCTGAAGGAAGCATCAGATCAACATGCTCTTACGTGTCGATCTGGAGCGCCATTGCATTTGTTTTTTTTTCGTTTCAAGAAGTTGTCTGCATGAACTCTCCTTAGCCAATGCAATGGTCTTCAACAGGAGTCGAGGCGACCTGATGGTCAGAGACACTACCCCACAAGCAGAATGACACACTCTCACAAGGACACTTTTTTTTTAACAACCATGTCTATGTGGTTTTACTTCCCCTCCATCGTTCTTCTGTCTCAGATACTCCCCTGTTCCCTCCATCCTCCTCCCCCAGTTC
>NW_019492210.1:0-413 GCF_002814215.2 Seriola lalandi dorsalis | reverse complement strand
GCCGAAGGGCCGAGCATAAATATGCACGTGAAGCCTGCACACATGCTTACACAGACACCCTGACAGGCAAAATACACTACATGCGTGCAATCCTCCATACACTCTTCCTCCACCCCAGCACCCTCACATGAACCCTAATGCTTTGCAGAAGTGAGAACCAGCTTTGTTAGACCTCATTTTCCTTTTTCTTCAAATTGACTAAATACTCAAAGGTAAGAATAACACACACACACACACACACACACACACACACACTCTGTCCTCTACTTCTGCTTAAGATTAATAAACTTGCGTGAATCCTGAAGGGGAAGCTGGACTTGCGTGCCAGCCTTCTGGGCCGAGGGCCTGTCGACTCTCATCCACCTCTCCGGCCATAACACACACACACACACACACACACACACACACACACA
>NW_019492209.1:0-741 GCF_002814215.2 Seriola lalandi dorsalis | reverse complement strand
TCCACAGTGACTGAAACTCCACACAGAGCAGAACAAAAACCTCCAGTCTCCTCTGAAGCGTCTGTTTAAAGTCTGGAAACTTCCAGAATCAACTAAACACAGAGAAACAAAGAGAGTGTGACAGGTGAGTCCTCAGCTGCTGCTTTTCTACCTGAACACAGTCACATTTCTTCACTTTACTGAGCTTCATGTCTCTGCTCTGCTGCTGCATGTGCTGCTGAAGTCTTCTGTATTTTCACTGTGAACAGGCAGAAACACAAGTCCAGCTGTGTGTGCTCGTTCCTCGGTGGTTCACAGCTCGCTCTGACTCCATGGACGTGGATTTTGACCTTTTTCCAGCTGTTCTGAGGATGATTGACAGCTCTGAGGTTTTTGTACGAGGCCGTAACACTGTGCATTTACATTTGGAGAGGCCATCAGACTCACCGTCACTGCAAATGGTAAGGACACACTCTTTTATTCTTGTTAAAATCATGTTAATGAATGAGTTTTTCAGGGTCTGTTAGTTTTGGAGTCGGTTCTTCATGTTTTAAAGTTTAAACTTGACGGATCAGTTGAGTCGTGATGAGACGACGAGCTGCTGTCATTTCAGTTGTCAAAACAAATGGAGATTTTGCATAAAAGATTTATATTCATAGTGCAGGTCTGAGACAAGACGTCCTGGAAACATCTGAAAATATTTAATTAATGATGTTGAACCCGAAAGCCTGAAAATTGTCCAAAAACACTATCAACTGCAAC
>NW_019492208.1:0-492 GCF_002814215.2 Seriola lalandi dorsalis | reverse complement strand
TGTGTGTGTGTGTGTGTGTGTGTGTGTGTGTGTTGCGTGTTGTGTGTGTTGTAGTGTGTAGACCAGGCCGCGGCTCTCTTAATAGTAATAATGTGAAATGTGAAGCAGCAGGTTCTGTTCTCTGTTAACATAATGACTAGAGTTATAAAGTCTGACAGCTACACACACACACACACAGTCACACATGCACTCTGTGTATTTTCACTTGAACTCTCTGATTTGTGGTAATACAATCAATTTGGAAAAATACCACAAGCTCATCAAATAAACTAAAAAAACCCCAAAAGACCTGAGAATTCTATTCTTTTTAAAAGAGTAAGTCTTCTTTTATATTTGTAGAAACATCCTTTACCAACCTGGTTTTCAGAGGAGAAGACTTCTTTTTTCAGTGTTTTTATTTTTATCATGGAGTGTACACGACGGCCCAGTCCTGATCTGAGCTCATATAGTATAATATAATATATATATATATATATATATATATATATATAT
>NW_019492207.1:0-413 GCF_002814215.2 Seriola lalandi dorsalis | reverse complement strand
TATAGAAGCTAGAGCTGATCTATAATCACACTACACATGGACACACACCTTTACACTGGAGGAGCTTTAATATGAGGTGGTTAGAGTGAAGTAGTTTTTGTTCTGATCTTCCTCTGGTGTTTCAGGTTTGGACAATAACGTTGATCCTAAAGGTCAGTAAAATTAATTCTTACCACAGTTACTGTCACTACTGTAACTTTAGTTTTCCAATGAAATTTCATCTAGGAAACTGAGGTAAATAACAATTGTTCCATTAAGCTAAAAATCCAATCTGTAAAAATGATCAAAATGTCACACATCTCTGATACAGAATATTGCATTCTCTTCTTATTAACGTGCCGAAACACACCTGAATACAAGTTTATATTTTTCACTATTGTCAAATGATGTAATTTTCTCCAACTTTATTTGTG
>NW_019492206.1:0-413 GCF_002814215.2 Seriola lalandi dorsalis | reverse complement strand
GGATCAGGATCAGGATCAGTGTGTGTCTGCAGTCGGCTTCAAACAGCTGTGTCCATGTTCACAGAACACCTGGATCCAAGAACAGCTCAGTTCAGATCTTTATTGTCCCACAAGAAGAAATCCTCTCCGCTTTGAGGACACCTGAGGACACCTGAAGACCCTGAAGACACCTGAAGACACCTGAAAACCCTGAAGACACCTGAAGACACCTGAGGACACCTGGGGACACCTGAAGACCCTGAAGACACCTGAAGACACCTGAAGACACCTGAAAACCCTGAAGACACCTGAAGACACCTGAGGACACCTGAAGACACCTGAAAACACCTGAAGACACCTGAAGACACCTGAAGACCCTGAAGACACCTGAAGACACCTGAAGACACCTGAAGACCCTGAAGACACCTGAAGAC
>NW_019492205.1:0-413 GCF_002814215.2 Seriola lalandi dorsalis | reverse complement strand
ACTCTGTTACTGACCTGGAGCCATAAGAACGATAGAAATATCACGGTGTCGTCAGGTATAAAGAAGAGAAACAGAGAATAAAAATGTTTTGTCAGTCAGTCTCCTCTCTCCACGATGCGGTGGCTGCTTTGTTGTGACATCACAAAGTTCAGGAAGTCCTGACGGCTGGTTTTAAGGCTCAGTTTCTGAATACAGGCTGTGTGTTTCTCTGTGGCCTGAGGCTTTGATCCTGTGACACTACGTCTTCTGTCCATCAGTCAGAGCTGGTTCACTGTCCGTAATCCCTCCGTGGTTCCTGCTTCCTTCCTGTCAAAACATGACGAGGATGTCATTACAGGAGCGTGCACGTGCACGGGCGTGCACCTGTGTGTGTCAGCCTTCAGAGACGGCTGCATTATTGATGGCTGTGTGTT
>NW_019492204.1:0-501 GCF_002814215.2 Seriola lalandi dorsalis | reverse complement strand
TATATTATGACATTTTTATGACTTTTTTTGCCTTACTATATTATGACATTTTTATGACTTTTTATGGCTTACTATACTATGACTTTTTATGCCTTACTATACTATGACATTTTTTATGATTTATTGTGACATTTTTATGATTTACTAAACTATGACATTTTTTATGCCTTACTATACTATGACATCTTTCATGCCTTACTATACTATGACATTTTTTATGATTTATTGTGACATTTTTTATGATTTATTATGACATGTTTTATGATTTATTATGACATTTTTTGTTATTTACTAAACTATCACATTTTTTACAACTTACTATACTAACACATTTTTTATGATTTATTATGACATTTTTGATTTACTAAACTATGACATTTTTTATGATTTATTATGACATTTTGTATGATTTACTAAACTATGAAATGTTTTATGCCTTACTATACTATGACATTTTTTTATGCCTTACTATACTATGACATTTTTTATGATTTATTATGA
>NW_019492203.1:0-413 GCF_002814215.2 Seriola lalandi dorsalis | reverse complement strand
TTTTTTTTTTTTTTTCTCACTCGTTTTCTCTCCAGGCTACTATAATAGTGTACCAGGCTATAGCAGAGTACTGGTCCAGTGCCAAAGAACCAGATTATGATCTGAATGTGGACATCTTGTTGCCAGGCAGGTCAAAGCCTGACAAATACAACTTCAACAGGGATAACCACTATGCCACGAGAACATCTAAAGTGAGAACACAAGCACACAAACTCTCTCTCACACACACACACACACACACATTCTCACAGTGGCATGTTAATATCATCATTCCTGTTAGTTTCACTGTGTTTGTTTCTTCTGCTGATCCCTGTGTGTGTTTGTGTGCATATTTTAAATCCCCACAGATCAACGATATAAACCAGGATGTGAAAGTGACTGCCACGGGCACAGGAGAAGCAACAGTGACAGTA
>NW_019492200.1:0-413 GCF_002814215.2 Seriola lalandi dorsalis | reverse complement strand
TCCCTGAATCTGGAGGTGAAAGGGATTCATAAGCATGATTGTTTGAGGGAAAGTTTGAGTGCCTATGCGTGTGTGTGCGTGTGTGTGTGGACACCTGGCAGCTCTTGCCAAGCCTACAGAATAGGATATCAAGTCTCCAGAGACAAACATTCACAAAAAGAGAAATGGACTGTGATTCGGTGGGCGAGGAAGGGAGAGGTGGAGCGAGACATATTTAGCCTCCATTTATGCCGGGGAGCCTTCTTCAAAAAAAGCAGCAGCAGGAGAACTGCTGACCTTTACACACAGATGATAAATATGATTATGTGAACAAAAGACTTGATGTTTGTGTGCACCAGTGCATTATGTTTTATTCATGGCTTTACACCACTCTCAGTTAATGGTTTTACAAGAGGGTTTTGCAGTATGGCCCC
>NW_019492199.1:0-413 GCF_002814215.2 Seriola lalandi dorsalis | reverse complement strand
GGAAGCAAACAGATAAAGGCTGAAACCGGCTGACACTAGGCAGAGTGCAAATACGGCGCTATGCTGTCATGAATATGCTAATTAGTGTATTATGTCATCTAGCAACATTTAGCGCCTTTTCCAGCAGGTTTGAGCTACTTTCCATTGAAGGTAGTTATTTACAGCGGTTCCACAACATTTTTCAACTTCATCCACAACTTCGCACATTGAACATCCACAGTCCAGCCCTATACTCGAGTTTGACCTAATCTTGTATAGAAAGCATCTGTAATAGGTCATGGTTGCTATTTACAGGCAGACGAACAAAAAGGTCTTAGTGTTCAAAACCTCCAGTAGTAGCATAGTCTGACACACACACACACACACACACACACACACACACACACACTGTGCTGTGATTGGCATGTTGTGCA
>NW_019492197.1:0-413 GCF_002814215.2 Seriola lalandi dorsalis | reverse complement strand
TGTGTGTGTGTGTGTGTGTGTGTGTGTGTGTGTGTGTGTGTGTGTGCGTGTGTGTGTGTGTGTCTTACTGTGCAGATGCACTTGTGCTGCATTCTTTTCCACACATTAACTTCTGACAGATCGCACTCCTTGGAGAAACTGTTTTAAGTGCTTGTGTGTGTGTGTGTGTGTGTGTGTGTGTGTGTGTGTGTGTGTGTGCAGATTAAAGTCAACAGTGCATTAGAGAAGTTATGCATCTACTTCTTATAAATGAGCTGGTCTGGGACTGTACAAGCAGTGATGCACACTGACAAACTTTCACGTACTGTACACACGCACACCCCACTCCTTGTGTAGTCCAGCGAGCAGCTACGCCTACACCTCACTCGACCCACGCAGCTCTCTCTCTCTCTCTCTCTCTCTCTCTCTCTCTC
>NW_019492196.1:0-413 GCF_002814215.2 Seriola lalandi dorsalis | reverse complement strand
AAAACGGCAGCAGAATTTATCCTAGTGCACAGAAGAACATACACACTTTTATTTATTTAATATACGTCACTGATAGTATTCAATTTCTGTTTTGTATCAGATAGGTATTAATTCAACACACAGTAATTATTTAAATAAAATGTAATTTATTTTAAAAACCCGTTGGCTTAACTCTCTTCCACCAAGGTTAGCCCAACATTAACGTGACATCGTAGCTAACGTTAGCGGGCTACTGTAAGCACTGACAAACACACACACACAACACTGATATGTCGCCATGTTTACCAGAGGAAAGCTTCGTTGTGTGCTGAGGTTTGTTATGACGTTTCAACAGTTTACAGCTAATGCTAATCAGAAAACTAATTTGGACTTGGGTGACTACCTACCACTGTCTGCTTTGAACCGCTCATGCT
>NW_019492195.1:0-413 GCF_002814215.2 Seriola lalandi dorsalis | reverse complement strand
AGTATTAACATTTATAATAATGTACCTGAGAGGGGGAGAAGGTGGGATAGAAAGAAGTGCCAGAAGAAAGAGAAAGTAAAATAAGAGCGCAGCATCTTTTCTTTCTTCTCTTCTTCACTATGAATAATATTAGAGGAAGATTTGAAGCCAACACCTCACAGCAGAAGAAGAAGAACACGACACAAACAGCCGCTGTTGTGAGAGACGCTTTGCGCTCGAGCGAGCTTGTTTTCCTGCGGTGGGTTTAACTCCTCTGCCTCATACTTTAGAAGCAACACACATAAACACCTTGGTCACGTGCACCGCCTGTGAGGACTGCATACAAACACACACAACTTGTGCACAATCAGTATGTACACACACACACACACACACACACACACACTCCTCAGTCCCTTTGTCTTGTCGGATCA
>NW_019492193.1:0-413 GCF_002814215.2 Seriola lalandi dorsalis | reverse complement strand
GTGTGTGTGTGTGTGTGTGTGTGTGTGTGTCTCCCTCTTCTGGTCAGTCAGTGTTAAAACCGGTTAAACTAGTTCATTTTAAAAAGCTGGTTTCGGAGATTTATGCTGCAGGTCAAAGAACTGAAGAGACCAGAACAGAGACTAACAGAGACCAGAGGAGGGTAGAAGAGACCGTTAGAGACCCACAGAGACTAGAAGAGACCAGACGAGGCCAGAGACTGGAGGAAACCATGCTTTGAGACCTGAAAAACACCCTATGAGACCAGACTTGAGACTAACAGAGAGCAGATGAGACCAGAAGCAGCAGCTGTGTGACCAGTGACAGATTTGGTTGTGTCCCTTCTGACATCAAACATCTTCAGACCTGTGAGGCGAACAGTGGAATTAGCAGTGTGCCCATGTTGTCCAACACA
>NW_019492192.1:0-413 GCF_002814215.2 Seriola lalandi dorsalis | reverse complement strand
TAATGGAAAACCCAGTTAACCTTTTTCTTATCCAAACTCCATTTGGAAATCAGTTTATTTAATAGTTTGAAGTAACAACAAAAACTGAATTTACTCCGGTCAAGGCAAGTAAAGTAGCACTTTATTTATCACTTAATCATTACAGTGTAATTACAGTTACAGTAAAGTATTTTCAGTTGTCATCCCTGAAATCAAAAATCCAACTTTAAAGTGATGTTTTCCGAGTGGAGTTTGGTTCACAGATATTCTACCTGATTGCTTATCTCATGGAAAACACAGTAGGATTCTTTAAACTGAGCTGAGCCAAACTTTATTTAGAAAGAAATGCTACCTGGTGTCTTTGGGGAAAACACAGCCAATGACAAATTTAAGGAAAAACCTGAAAAATGAGTGTAGAAAAAGGATGACATTGT
>NW_019492191.1:0-413 GCF_002814215.2 Seriola lalandi dorsalis | reverse complement strand
ATATACGAAATTGTTCCGATTTCTAACAGGTTGTTGCGTTCTGTCTGAAAGCCCCATTAGAGAGCACAACATAACATTTCTGAACAATGACAGATCATCACCCTCTCTGTGACTTCTGAGTCATCCTCAGTGGACCTTCATCCTCCAGACAGATCCTGCTGCGGTGGCACTGAGCTCTCCTACAGGAGGGTTCATTAACAGTCAGTCAGTGATCACTGTGAGGAATAAGTTCACTTTTGTAGATATGTTTTTAATTAAATGTTTAACGAGGAAAATAAATAATCAAGAGCAAGAGGTTTCCTCAACAACAATTCAATTGAATGTATATACAGTACACCTTCTGTGCAAAAAACATGGATTCAAAAGACATTGTAAGCTGATAACTTCAAGGCACACATATATTTATATATATA
>NW_019492190.1:0-413 GCF_002814215.2 Seriola lalandi dorsalis | reverse complement strand
TAATATATATATATATATATATATATATATATATATATATATATAGTTTATTTGACTTAATTAATTTAGGTTCAGTAATTTCCTACAACAGCAGCTCACTGCAGTTTTTATCAAACAGATATGTGAAGCATTTGTTGGGGACTATTTTCAGCAGCGGATTAATCCACATTTGGTGCTGTAGTGAGTATTTGTGGCAGCAGGACGTGTAACAGTGAGACTCACTGATGTGTTTTAATAGTTAAGAAGATATCAGGCAAGAGAAAGTCGAGCAGTCTGGTTTTTATAGAAACATTTTTTCAGTGATTTCAGCTCTTCAAAAAGCTGCCGCCGCTCCTGATCTGCTCTCCAGTAACTTGTCAGTTCAGTTAATCCCTGCAGAGCTGATCAGAGGAGTCCTCCTCTCTCGTCTGAGC
>NW_019492189.1:0-413 GCF_002814215.2 Seriola lalandi dorsalis | reverse complement strand
CAAATGACAAGTTACAGCTTCGAATAGAACAGAAGTGCAGCACATGTGCAGCAGTGATGAAATGTAGATTTGTTTGGTAAATGTCGAGTGTTTAGTGTTTATCATGTGCGCAGGTCCCAGAATAGCTGTGCTGCACTTATTTCCTCTGGAGCTCAGAGAAGGATCAGGCTGGAGTAGATTACCAACTACTTATCTCCAAGGCCACACACACACACACACACACACACACACACAGGCCAAGTGGTCACAACCCAGCACAGAAATCAAAAGAGCCTCAATCAAGACAAAGATTTCTCCAACCTGTTGTCTAGCTGAGGAAATTTATATTTATGTTCGTGTCTCTGTGATTTCCACAGGTGTGTTCCTGATCATCTGCAGCCATGTGTGACCAGACGTTTGTGGCGGTCACTTTT
>NW_019492188.1:0-413 GCF_002814215.2 Seriola lalandi dorsalis | reverse complement strand
CCTCCTCCTCCTCCTCCTCCTCCTCCTCCTCCTCCTCTCAGCGGTGCAGCAGTGATTAATGTGCTTGTGAAACTCTGAGCTCTTCATCAGCGGGGAGACTCGCCAGGCTAATGGCTCATCTGGAGAGAGAAACACTGAGATACTCAACAAGCTCTAGACCTCCTGCAGCACCCTGGGGATCCAAAGACCTCTCCTCTGTGTGACTGTATGAATGTGTGTGTGCGTGTGTGTGTGTGTGTGCATATTTGCATGTGTTTAGCAAACTGAAGCAGCAGAAAAATGAAAACAATAACTCAAAGATAATCTTTGAAGGTCTCCCTGTATTCTGCAGGTAAATCACCGCTGTGGGCCACAGACATGCTGCCTTACACCACGCTGATGTACGGCAACGGACCCGGACACAAAATCACCAA
>NW_019492187.1:0-569 GCF_002814215.2 Seriola lalandi dorsalis | reverse complement strand
ACACACACACACACACACACACACACACACACACACAGCTCAGTCATAGTGTCAGGGGGCATCAGTCTCTCAGACCAGAAAGCAAATGCTGCAGATTGAAGTGAAAGCTTTAATTTGTGTGACTGAGCTGATAGTGAACAGCAGCAGGACCTGGACCAGAGCAGGACCTGGTACCAGAGCAGGACCTGGACCAGAGCAGGACCTGGACCAGAGCAGGACCTGGTACCAGGGAAGGACCTGGACCAGAGCAGGACCTGGACCAGAGCAGGACCTGGACCAGAGCAGGACCTGGACCAGAGCAGGACCTGGACTACAGCAGTTAAAGGGACTAAAATTCTTTGTGACGTACAAGAACAACAACAACAGACGGTGTCATGGCCGCCTCCGACAAAATATGGTCACTGGCAGATTGAGGCTCGTTAGCGTGGTTGTTCGTTAGCTAACCTGACGAGGAAATGTGATTTGATGGTTTAATAACTGTCTTCATTTAGAAAAGAAAATTAAGTAAAAAGTACGAGGCAGTTCAGGGCCGGACGAACCTCCCATGGGGCCCAAGGGCAAAAACAAGC
>NW_019492186.1:0-441 GCF_002814215.2 Seriola lalandi dorsalis | reverse complement strand
AGTTCAGAAATGGCAGCAGAAAAATGTTTGGAGAAAGTATTTCCGTTCCATTTTTGGGAGCCCAACTGTTGTTGTAAAGTGACCGATTTTGAGATCACTGTTGTCCTGGAAGTCAAGTTTTCCTGGAGGGAGGCAGGGTGACGGTGACCCAGGCAGGGAGGCAGAGACTCACAGGGGAAGAGGAAGATAAACCGGCTGCTCTGTATTGTTCTCCTGGTATCACTGAAAAGCTGTCAGCCTGACTGATTGAAGGCTGAACCTCCTAAAATAGGCCCTGCGAGGCCGGGCTGCCTTTCCCTTCCACCATGTTATAAATAACCCCTCTATTTGTGTGTGTGTGTGTATGTGTGTATGTGTGTATGTGTGTATGTGTGTGTGTATGTGTGTATGTGTGTGTGTGTGTGTGTGTGTGTGTGTGTGTGTGTGTGTGTGTGTGTGTGT
>NW_019492185.1:0-414 GCF_002814215.2 Seriola lalandi dorsalis | reverse complement strand
GCAGCTGTGGCAGCGAGGCCAGCTTTGATCAAAGGCCCAAGAAGAGGGAGGGAGGGAGGGAGCGAAGAGCAGCAGGCCGTCCAGGAGAGAGGAGAGGAGAGGTGAAGCAGGGCTGCAGAAAGGGGGACTCGGGATGACGGTGTTCTTTAAGCCCATGGTGGGACCCTCCAACAACCAAGAAAAAACACCTGCTTCTCTGATACCACCACACTAGACTGTACCTACTCCTCTGGCAGTGTTGCAGTATTGTAACTTGCCATGTTTAGTGATATAGTGTTGTAAAATAGTGCCAAAAGTCTGCTAAAATAAAACACAAAATCCTGGATTAATCTCTTTTTATAACATTTGGAGGACTGCAGAGAGGATGCCAAATCTAGCTCTATTTCTGCATTACATTTCCTCGTCTGATGGGGG
>NW_019492183.1:0-414 GCF_002814215.2 Seriola lalandi dorsalis | reverse complement strand
ATTGGTTCTATCATATATTGAAAGCTTGGTGATGAGGGTTGTGATTCTCCCTTCTGTCTCTGCAGGCAGGTCTTCATAGAGGAGCTGGAGCAGAGCAGAGAGTTCTATGTTAACCAGAACCGTCTGCTGAAACTGCTGTTTGCCATGTACAACTTGCTGGCAGCAAACTCCGAGCTGGTCTGCTATTTCATCATTGTGTTAAACAATGTGGTCAGTGCCTCTGTGATATCACTGGTCCTTCCCATACTGGTGTTCCTTTGGGCTATGTTGGCTGTTCCAAGACCAACAAAGAGGTTTTGGATGACTGCTATAGTCTACACAGAGGTATGAACACTGAGAGGCACACACACACACACACACACACACACACACACACACACACTATATTTATTCTCTTTTAGCTGCTTGTTTTGT
>NW_019492182.1:0-414 GCF_002814215.2 Seriola lalandi dorsalis | reverse complement strand
GGCATAAAGTGTCATATTATAGTAAGGCATAAAAACGTGAAAAAAACGTCATAGTATAGTAAGGCATAAAAATATCAAAAAACGTCATAGTATAGTAAGGCATAAAGTGTCATATTATAGTAAGGCATAAAAACGTGAAAAAAACGTCATAGTATAGTAAGGCATAAAAATATCAAAAAACGTCATAGTATAGTAAGGCATAAAGTGTCATATTATAGTAAGGCATAAAAACGTGAAAAAAACGTCATAGTATATTAAGGCATAAAAATGTCAAAAAACGTCAAAGTATTGTAAGGCATAAGATGTCATATTATATTAAGGCATATAAACGTGAAAAAAATGTCATAACATAGTAAGGCATAAAAATGTCAAACAAAACGTCAAAGTATTGTAAGGCAAAAAAAAGTGAAAAAA
>NW_019492181.1:0-414 GCF_002814215.2 Seriola lalandi dorsalis | reverse complement strand
TGTATAAATCAAAAGGTTTTTCATGAATGTTTGTAAAGAAACAAAATGTCTGAGCTGATAATGTAATTATTTCAACATGATTTCCTATGAATATTCAGATGAATCTCCTTGGATGTCATAATATGTCTTTCTGGATTGAGTGCTCTGGCACAAAGGCAGTTCACATGCACACACATACTAACACACAGACACACACACACACACACACACACACACACACACACTGAGCGCCCAGTCAAACCGGCATATCATAGACAATAATAGCGCACCACTTATATCACCAGCCCACGTCCACACACTCACTTGACAATAGTGCTGCTGAATGAAAATCCAGAGAGCGTAACACTTACAGACACACACAGGAAGAAAGAGTTTTTATTGAGCTTTTATTGAGATGTGTGTCTCTTCATTTAA
>NW_019492180.1:0-414 GCF_002814215.2 Seriola lalandi dorsalis | reverse complement strand
TTGCAGTAACAGTAGCTTGTGAATATACGTTTATTTATACTGTAGAGTCAGACAACAGAGACTGACAGAAGGTGCACCCTCTGTACACACATAAGCTGATGGGACATGAATGCCACCTTTGTGTGGAAACTGCACATTATTCAATGTGTGTGCAAAACAGTTGGTTGAGATTTGACATCACAATGGCAGAATGGAAAACACTGCTAACTTAAAACTCAAGTCTAGCTATGGGATATTGAAGCACAGGATTACACTTCTTTTGCAGCCAAAAAACTTAATTATCCTTAAAAAAGAATAAATTTGGCACTGGCACTGAAACACTGGTTTCATATGATCACTGAAAAAATCCTAGAGGAAACACTGGTCACTTGTTCTCTCCCTCTATTTTTTTAAAGGTTAATTTCTCCTGATTAT
>NW_019492179.1:0-414 GCF_002814215.2 Seriola lalandi dorsalis | reverse complement strand
GTGTGTGTGTGTGTGTGTGTGTGTGTGTGTGTGTGTGTGCGCGCGCTTGTGTGGATACAGATAAAGATATGTTGTACATTAGAGGTTGTTTAATATAGAAATAGATTTCATGTTGATGTAAAACACACACACACACACATCCTCAGCTACATCACCCATAAGGTGACCCATGGCATCAGCATTTCATCCACCCTGTCGAACTGTTACAGGAAGTGGACACATCTTGTTTTCATTCCTGCAGCAGTAAAATTGATGAGACCTGCTGCCAATGAGTCGGGACTTTGAAGATGCTAATAGCATAACTGCTGGTGCAGCTCTATGAAAGCATAAAAAATGTCATTCTGCACCAACAAACAACGGCACATGCAAGTAATTACGTACCTGGCATGACTGCGCCTGTTTGTTTTTTTTTTT
>NW_019492178.1:0-414 GCF_002814215.2 Seriola lalandi dorsalis | reverse complement strand
TAGCCAACTGCTCTTCGTACACACACTCACGGTATGCTACTTGCTTGCACGTAAAAAAGGGAAGAAAGTACATATAACCTCCCAAGAGCTTAATGGTAGTGAAAAGTTAGATAGTATATCAAGGCTCTATTGCTCTCATAAGTTTATTTTTGAAGGTTGTTTTTTTTTCTAGAACAACAGCATAAAGTATAAGAACTATCCTCTTCCTCTCACAGAATAAACACAGAGGGGAACGTTGACTGAATTTATATGAAAAATATGAGTATTTTCTGAAGAGAGTCCTCCAGTTTTGCCAATATTTATTGTGTAAGTGTTGAACTGAAAGAAATACACTTCAGAGTTTGTTTCACAGACCGGTAACGATGCTAACAATGAAGCATCTCCTTGCATCTCTTTGTTGCTGCCAAGGCAACG
>NW_019492177.1:0-414 GCF_002814215.2 Seriola lalandi dorsalis | reverse complement strand
CTCTCTCTCTCTCTCTCTCTCTCTCATTCTCTCTCTCTCTCTCTCTCTCCCTCTCTCTCTCATTCTCTCTCTCTCTCTCATTTTCTCTCTCTCTCTCTCTCATTCTCTCTCTCCCTCTCTCTCTCTCTCTCTCTCTCTCTCTCTCTCCCTGTTTCATAACATCATTCGCTCACTCTGGGCGTCTGTAGCTCAAATCTGTCTGTTATTGTTTCTCTTCCCACCCACATCAAAGCGTTTCACACTTTACTGTTGAATCAGGAGAAACTTCCTGCAAAGTTTCCATCACCTTCGTCAGTCGGACGCTGGGAGTTAAAAGCTTGATTAAAGGTTAAATGAGACGTAACCACAACAAAACATCATCTCACCGTTTGGTATCTGTCGCACAGTCTGTCGCTGACTGACTGACTGACTGAC
>NW_019492176.1:0-414 GCF_002814215.2 Seriola lalandi dorsalis | reverse complement strand
AAAAAAAAAAAAAAAAGCTATATTTTAATCCCTCTACAAAATGAGGTTATCACTCACGTATTTCTGTAAGGTTGCTGTCATTTCATATTATATTACCACAAGGTGAACCTGAAGCCCTCAGGCCTCCTAAAGGTCTGGGGCCTCAGGGACGTTATCTGCTTTGCCTGATTGGTAATTATAATATGACATACGCTGTAGAAAGACAATGCTTTCCAAATAACTGAAAGAATTTGTTGTTTGTTGTCAATTAAAATGTTCTAAGCTATCAAAATCAAAACAGAGCAGAAGAGAATTATTTCTTTTTGACAAAACCAGGAGTTTCACCTTTTGTTACTCTCCGAAAAATACTTTTGGGCCCCTCTACAGCAATCCTGAAGAATATTTTTTTTTTTTTTTTTTTTTACAATGGAACAT
>NW_019492175.1:0-414 GCF_002814215.2 Seriola lalandi dorsalis | reverse complement strand
CTAAAGTGGTCTTTCCAACACCAGGGGTTCCTGTGTGAGAGAGGATTAACATCTGAGATTAAGATTAGGTTTCATTCCATAGTGCACATTCAATGTTGGATTAATTTAAAGGTGAAGTCATGCATACAACATAATCTGGTGAGGTTTGATCATGCTGCTAAACAGCACCAATGACCAATGCCATGAAAATCCCCACAACCACCCACCTGGCATTTAATAATTAATTTATGGTTAAAAATGAGATGATGGTATTTCAGCATCAACTCCTTTGGGGCTGCAACCAATGATTAAGATGTCACTTATTTAATCGACTAATGCATTAATCGTCTGGTTTATCAAACGTCCATCGCCCATGCCTTGTGGTTTATGTGTGTATTGATGGTTACAGTGTACACTACAGTATTGTTCAGGTCT
>NW_019492174.1:0-414 GCF_002814215.2 Seriola lalandi dorsalis | reverse complement strand
ACACACACACACACACACACACTGTCATCATCAGGACTTCTGAGGAGGAACACATGAACTCTGTGTGTTTATGAGTCCACAACAGTTCAGTCAGTGTCTCAGTAACATATGAAATCTGTGCAGAACCCCATAATGACCATTTCCTTCATCCGTGTTCCACAAATACAAGGAGCCTCTCACACAATATTTTCCATTTTCTTTATCTAGCAGCTCTAATACATGGTCTATAACACTGTAGTTCAGTGTTTATTAATGTACTTGTTGGCCTTGATAACGCAGTTGACCTGGTAACCCCTGACACCACACATGTGAAATTCCCACTAAATAAACCTTGAGGTGAAGCTGTTTTCTAAACAGAATAAATCAGTTATAATAACATATAATAACATATAATGATATGCTATTCCACGGGAC
>NW_019492173.1:0-414 GCF_002814215.2 Seriola lalandi dorsalis | reverse complement strand
AAAAAAAAAAAAAAACATCCACATGATACCTGTGAAGCACTTGGTCTAATCACACTTCATTCACATGAACATCTATAAACAGCTTTGTTTTAAAGTCACAGATCAGAAACTGAATTCCATTTTGCCACAAGGAAATTAGTGAAGCAGTCTTACCTGTCGGGTGTCTTCTGTCTTTGGCCTCTCCAGCCCAGTAAACAGTACAAGAAAAACCTCAACAGAGTCAGACCCACTGTTCAAACAGTCCTCTTGACTGATTTCAGAAATGTCTCTCAGTCCTGTTCTTCATTACAATCTTCAAAGAACAATGTTGGAAATGTGGGTCTGACAGCTGTTAAGTGACAAACAAAAGTAAAAAGGAGGGAAGGATGGAAGAGGCCTGAACTACCTGCTCTACGTGAGATATATCTACACTGT
>NW_019492172.1:0-412 GCF_002814215.2 Seriola lalandi dorsalis | reverse complement strand
TCGTCCCAGCCCTAAAACATTATTTACATTATTCCAGCCGAAGCAGCAATATTACCACCATATATGACTCTTGTAATATATATATATATATATATATATATATATAACACATGATTTATTACTGACTGTGACACTGAACACATTTGAATTATTCAGCGATGTAACAAATATTTGAGGCTTCTTGGCAAAATACAGACGTCAAGGAGATGTGACTTGAGGCTCCAGCTGCTACGAGTAATCATGGTTTTGTTTGCAGACACATAGTTTTGTCTCATTTGTTTTCTCTGTTTTTACATACTGAGTTATGTGATCAGGCGGGGGAGTTTTTTTATAGTATAACATTCTTATAGCATGACATACTAAATTAATCCATGTTCCCATGCAGCCACGTTTACAACACACACACACACAC